>NW_012135747.1:4295538-4296820 GCF_000956105.1 Propithecus coquereli
TTAAGTTTAAAGGTTAATGTCTTATTCTTTCATTAAATGTATTCAGCCTTGGAAATCATATTTTTAAAAAACTTCAAATTATAAAAAAAAATAACTTTTAGCACTAATCCTCACAATGCTCTTTGGTCTTGACTTAGTAACACAAAGATAACTCTGATATTGCCATCAAAAATGTACTAACAAGAATTACCAGCAAACTACATACTTTCCTGGGGCCTAATATCCCCTACATCTCCACATCCCTGATGCCTGGCCAACACCCTCCCATTTCTACCCAGAGGGCTGCTCTGTAAAAACACCAGCTGAATGCAGCAGTGCAGCTGTGTTTACATCACCTGAGCTCACACTTGGCCCTAAAACCTGGGCAGCAGGCAGTCCAGCAAATCAGAGAGACATCCTCTAGGATGTAGGGAGCCAAAACACATGCTTCCCAGTGCCTGAGAGCCACCTACCCTGCCAACAGCATCTTTACCTCCTCCAGTGGCCAAGTTGCTGTGCACCCACAAACACCACCTGGAATGCCAAGGGCCGGCTTGTCTGGGACCCACTACCATGACTACTGGTGCCCAGATATGCTGTCTGAGGGCTGAAGGAGTGCCCTGTCTGGGACCTGCTGCCACTACTACCTGGCAAACCCACTTCCACCAAATGTGGGGCCACTACACACCTTTGGGCACTGCCCAGGAGCCTGAAAACTGGCTTGCTTGGGGCTCATCACCACCAATGCAGGTTTCTGCATAGCCCTCAAGAGCCCTCAAGAGCTCATAGACCCACCCACCTGGCATCCCTGTCCCCAGGAAAGCTGCACCACAGGCTTCACCAATAACAAAAGCCTAAGACACTGAGGAACATACAGACCACTGACTTGACTAAAACAGAAGAAATCATACAATGATTGTACTACTGTGCTTTCCCAGAACCAAAGCCAAAGCACCCTGCCAAACTGACCCTGTAGATATGGCTACAGGAAAAAAAATATTTCACTATGAAAGCTACTCCATAAAATTGGAAGAAGCAACTGTTACATCAGATATGAACATGTCAACATAGGGACACAAAAAATATGAAAAAGCAAGGGAAAATGACACCTCCAAAGGAATACAATAATTTTCCAGTAACAGAAACCAAAGAAAATAACATTTATGAAATGCCAGAAAATAAATTCAAAATAATGATCTAGGGGAACTTATAAAAGTATAAGAGAACACAGATAAACAATACAAATAAATTAGGAAAAAAATTCATTATCTAAGTGGGAAATTACACAAAGAGATAGCTATCA
>NW_012135747.1:4297770-4299786 GCF_000956105.1 Propithecus coquereli
AGAAGAGGTCAAACTATAACTCTTTGCTGATGATATGATCTTGTGTCTAGAAAAAGACAAAGATTCCAAAAAGAGTCTCCTGGAATTAATAAATAAATTCAGCTAAGTCTCAGGATACACAATAAATGTACATAAATCAATAGTATTTCTATATACTAATAACAGTCAAGGCAAGGGTCAAATCAAAGACTCAATAACATTCATAATAGCTACAAAGAAAATAAAATACCTAGGAATATACTTTATCAAGGAGGTGTAGTTCTCTACAAGGAGAACTACAAAATTCTGAGGAAAGAAGTCACAGAGGATACAAACACATGTAAAAACATATCATGCTTATGGATAGGTAGAATCAACATTGTTGAAATGTCCACACTACCCAAAGTGATTTACAAATTCAATGCAATCCCAATCAAGTTACTTAAGTCATACTTCAGATCTAGAAAAAATTATTTTATGCTTCATTTGGAAGCAGAAAAGAGCCCAAATAGCCAAAGCAACCAGACATCAAACTATGCTATACAAGGCTATAATAACGAAAACAGCATGGTACTGGTACAAAAATAGAGACATAGACCAATGCAACAGAGCAGAGAACTCAGACATAAAACCATCTATATACAACCAACTGATCTTTGAGAAAGCAGGCAATAATGTACACCGGGGAAAAGAAGCCCTATTCAATAAATGGTGCTGGGAAAATTGGATAGCCACATACAAAAGAATGAAATAAGACCCCACCTCTCACCACTCACAGAATTTAATTCAAGATGGATAAAAGACCTACATGCAAAGCATGAACCATAAGAATTCTAGAAGAAAATGTAGGAAAAAATCCTCTAGATATTGTCCAAGGCAAAAAATTTATGAAAATGACCCCAATGGCCACCATGACAACAACAAAAATTAATAAACAAATTCAATTAAACTAAAAAGTTTCTGCACAGCCAAGGAAACAGTTAATAGAGCAAATAGCCTACAGAATGGGAGAAAATATTTGCAAGCTACACATCTGATAATGGGCTAACAACTAGAATTTACAAAGAACACAAGCAAATCAGCAAGAAAAAAAATCCCTATTAAAAAGTGGGCAAAAGACATGAACAGATGTTTCTCAAAAGAAGAAAGACAAATGGCCCATAAACATATGAAAAATGCTCAAAGTCACTAATCGCCATGGGTGTGAAAACTAAAACCACGATGAGACATCATTTTACTCCAGTTAGAATGCCTTTTATTAAAAAGTTCAAAAACAGTAGATGCTGGCATGCATGCGGAGAGAAAAGGATACTCATACACTGTGGGAGGGGGGCTGCAAATTAATACAATCTCTATGGAAAGCAACATGGAGATTCTTCAAAGATCTAAAAATAGATCTACCATTTGATCCAGCAATCCCACTACTGGATATTTACCCAAAGGAAAATAAGTCATTTTATCATAAAGACACCTGTACTCAAATGCTTATTGCAGCACAATTCACAATTGCAAAGATATGGAATCAACCCAAGTGCCCATCAATTCATCAGTGGATTAATAAAGTGTGGTATATGTACACTATGGAGTACTACTCAGCCATAAAAGATGAATTAATACGTTTTGCAAAAATCTGGATGGAATTGGAGACCATTATCCTACGTGAACTATTGCAAGAACAGAAAACAAACACTACACGTATTCACTATTAAATAGAAACTAACTGATGAGCACAAAGGTGCACATAGGGAAGGAAAACTCAGTGGAAAGCAACCAGAGGGGAGAGGGGATGAGGAGAGGGAAATAAACTAACAGGTACTATGAAGACTATTTGAGCGATGGGCACATCTATAGGACTCAAGCATTATAAAAATGATCCATCTAACCTAAAAAATTTGTACCCTCTTATTATTTTGAGATTTAAAAAAAATGGAAAAGCATCCTAAAAAGAGAGACAATTACGTGAAAGTATATGGTGGGTTCAAATAAGAGCAAATTGGCCAGTATAAAAAGAGAATAGAATACATCTGGGTTAGTACT
>NW_012135747.1:4300946-4304179 GCF_000956105.1 Propithecus coquereli
CTTTGAATGAAAACCAGAATCAAAGTGAGTTTTGTAATTTCATTTGTATTTATTAATAGTTACTTCTAGGCATTGTCTCAACTCTAAGCACATACATTTAATAAGTATAATTTGGATGAATAAAAATCCTTAGTATGGTGAATTTTGTGAGATATTTTATAGATTAGATGAAGGATTATAAGGAAAATTTTTCTGTGCCACACAAGACTCCTCCGCTTACCCATGAGTCCAAGGCATGTTCCTGAGCATTTCGAGAGAGCAAAGATTTCAGCTTCAGTTGAAGGGTTTTTAGGCAGATGAGAGCAGATAGTCCTTACCTATGTATTCTTCAAAGGTCGTCTTCTGGACCTAGAAAGGAGTATTATTCCTGCCACTTATATGCAGATAAATAGATGCAGATACAAGATTTGAGAATAGAAAGTCGTGTATCTGATCTTGTAAGTTTGTATTGGTATAGATTTAGGAACTTTGGAAGCATCCTGGGAATTTTAACAAACCAGTAACAACCTTTGCTTACAAAATGGCTCCAGAACCTGTGATGTGAATAATTCACATATATATTTAAAAATTCAGTTAAGTATTATATTCTCCTAATAGCTGAACTCATAGAAGCAGAGAGTAGAACAGTGATAACCAAGGGCTGGAGAGGGTGTGTGTGGAGGGATTGGGGAGATGTTGGTCAAGGGATACAAAATTTCTGTTAAACAGGAGGAATAGATCTATTTTACAACATGGGAACTATAGTTAACAACAATATACATATACTTTTCAAAATTTCTGACGTAACAGATTTTAAGTGTTCTCACTAAAAAGAATGGTAAGTATATGAGGTAATGCATACATTACTTAATTTGATTTAGCCATTTCACAATGTATACATATTTCAAAACATCATGTTGTATACCATAAATACACACAATTGTTATTTATCAATTAAAGAGAAAAATAATTTTAAAAGAAATAAAAAGAATTATGTTCTCACAAAGTACCTTCCATTTTTACTAAAATTTCTCCACTGAAGTAAGTCTTATAGATTAGACATGAAGATAGTGGATTTTATCTCTAGAGGCTATGAGAAACATAGAAAAAGAAAAGTTCGTTTGGAGGAATTTAAGTATGCTTATAGACTGACAATTCTGCCATTCTCTACCATGATCTTTGGGAAATAAATTAACCTCTCTGACCCTCTTAAGTGCCCTTTTTCAAAATGCTAATAATTGTATCATTTATTAATGTACTCATTTATTTAACAAATATTTGGTGAGTACCTTCTAGGTAACAGGACTATTTTGAGTACTGGAGATATAACAGTCAATAGAATAGACAAAAAATCCCTGCATTCTTAAAGCTGACATTCTTGCATGATCGGAAGAATTAATTAAAAAGATATATTTGAAATGATTTGGAAAGTATCTAGGACATACTAAATGGCTCAGTCAAAGATGACCATTATTACTAATGTCATTGGTGTGCCATTGTTAAAATTTAGACCAGGTATAAGAAACATAAATCTCTTTAGGGAGCACCTTTGTTAAACCTTACATAACTGACTAATTATCTTGAGAGCTATTGTGCATAACCATCAGATATTTAAAAAGGAAAAATTCTGATAATGCCAGTTATTAGATGAGATGTACTAAAAGAAGAACTCTCATACACTGCTTCTGGAAATGTAAATTGTTATAATCTTTGTGAATAGAAAAACAACAATATGTGGTACTTGGGTTATTTTGCCACAAATCATCCTCTGGGTTTATTGAAGAAACATATATTCATAAAAGAGACTTGGTACAAGTATGATCATTATGGAATTTCTTCTATCAATAGGGGAATGAATAAATAGCAGCAAACCTAGTTAAGACAAATAAACTAGTTTCACATGTTAAAAGGAAATATTTTAAACAGCATTGTTCAGTGGATGAGCAAGTTTTAGAGCAATGTGGACAGGATACCATAAATGTCATACATACCAAATACATAAAAGTGATTAACTCTGGAGAGGGAAGAAGTTGGATGAGACAGGAAGAGTACATATAGGACTGCAATTTTATCAGCAATGCTTTAAAAATTATATCAGAACAAATCTGATTACAATACTGTCTACAGTTATTGAGATTGGCAGATTATTTTATCTATTATATTATGAGCTCTACTTTTCTTAAACATTTGTCCAAAAAGAGTTATAGTGAATAGAAGTAACCGTCAGTGTGCAAAGGAAGGTAACATAGATGACTACGTCCCTCGAGTAACACAGAGATCATCCCAGTTCAACCCGTATCAGCAGCTGAAACTCACCTAAGAATTGTGATCATCTGGTATTCTTGTACTTGACTGTGAATCTCAATAATACGGTTTAAGAAAAGGGTTTGTGAAGGTGAAAAATGCCTACACCTTTATCACTCAGTGTCAGACTCTCATGGAATATATTTTGTGAGATTTTATGCCATTTTTCATTCTTGTTTTGTGGGTGACAATGAGAAAGGATATTTGACTTAAAAAAAAATTATTCTGAAATATTTTAACCATTGATACCAGATTAGACCATACAGGATAATAGACAATGAAATAGTTCCATGAAGCTCTACTAATCTTAACTTTTTTCATATTTGTTATTATGTGTGTAATTGAAGTCCCCTGTGTAACCTTTCCCAGACTTTTACAATTTTCCCTTTACTAAGGATTTTGATGAAAGCTTTTGCCCTCCTGATAAGCAAATCTGCATGACAGACATTTTCCTTCTATTGAATTAGGAGATACATGATATCAAAATAATCAGAATCTCCCTCAGGCAATAGAATATTCTCACTTTGAGTATATGAAAACGCAAAGCTAAAGCTGAAAGGTTTCCTCACAGGAGCACAACAACAAGATTTAAATGATATTCTATGCTGCCGTTTTTAGCAATCTTGATAGTAAGTACTGGGGAATGCATGTCTTTGAAGCAAATGTCCTATGAACACTTTGGTATTGACAAGTTAATTATTTATTGTGTCAGTCAATAGATACTTTTTGAGCAATTACTAGTCACTCTAGAGTTGAAATGATGACTAAGGCCCACTGGACTTATTCACAAGGGTTTCAATAATATAAAGGGGAAAACAAGCCCTCACATGGCAATTAAGTGTGGTAAAATAGGTTATGTTTGGAAAGACACCAAGGCAAATTTTTCTATCTGCAAAGTAATTGTGTGACAACCAGCCTTTAATCTAATCATTTTTTACTTGCTTGAATTT
>NW_012135747.1:4308179-4308886 GCF_000956105.1 Propithecus coquereli
AAAAAAAATTGAAATGTGCAGGTAGATTTGAAAGTTCACAAACACTTAGACTTTCAAAGGAATTAAATGACAAGGGAGATGTAAATTACCTGTTTTCTATGCTGCCTCATAATTTTGAATTTGTACTATAAATTTGATCTTTTTTGCCTTCATTATAGTTATTTTTATATATTTATTCCCTAATACTAAAAGTCTTAGAGGGCAGGAATAATTTATTATGTGCTGGATTGTGTCCTCCCCCTACATTTATGTATTGAAGTCCTAACCCCCAGTACCTCAGAATGTCACTGTATTTGGAGTTAGGGTCTTTAAGGAGGTAATTAAGTTAAAATGATGTCATTAGAATGAGCCCTAGTTCAGTATAACTGGGGTCCTTATAAAATGAGGGTATTGGGACACAGATACATACAGAGTGAAGACACAGGGAGAAGGCAGCCATCTATAAGCCAAGGAGAAAGGCCTCAGAAAAAAACAAACCTTGTCAATACCTTAATCTTAGATTTCTAGCCTCTAGAAATGTGAGAAAATATTTTTTTTATTGTTTAAGCCACCCAGTCTGTACTGTTACGGCAGCCCTAAACAACTACAGCTAGCTATTATTCATCTACATTTCAGACTGCTTAGCACATTACATTGTATCCAACAATATCTCAATAAAGGTCATTACATAGCTTCCCTGCATAGTTTGTTGTCAATCCAAAATAAAG
>NW_012135747.1:4308936-4320096 GCF_000956105.1 Propithecus coquereli
CCAAGACCTCTAGGAGTTGCATAGATATTTCCTCATTTATTGTTTCACCTAGAATGAATTTGGCTGATATTATCACATTTAATATAACTTACCACAGAGAATTTCTCAATTGTTCAAATTCTCTAAGACAGTAAATAATAATGTTACTTTTAGCTACCCTCTAGTCCAGTCAACCTATTGTCCTCTGTTAAAAACTGCTTTTTTCCTGTAATCCCAGCTACTAGGGAGGCTAAGGCAGGAGGATTGCTTGACACCAGGAGTTTGAAGCTAGCCTGGGCAACATAGCTAGACTCTGTTTTTTTTTTTTTTTTTAATGTTTTTCTCTCCAATTAGTTTCTGTTTTGTTTTCTTAATGTCAAAACATGGAGGTCATGTTTAGAACATGATTCTAAGTTTTTCAGTCTGGAAACTTTCTATATCAGGAAGAAAGATATACCTAACTCTTAAGCCTAGCTTTTGATTTGTTACTTACTCAGTTGTTAAATAATTAACTAAAGCTCATTGCCTTCCTCTATAAATCTTTGGTTGTCTATGCACATGCTGCTCGATAATTTTGTATCATTATGATAAGGCAAAATAAAAATCCTTTTGACCTAGATTATATATGGTTAGGGTGGTAAAATGAGACTCTTTCCTCTCCCTCCAGAAGTTAGTGAGATTCTAAAAGAAAATTTAAATGTAGGGGCAGTGGGGGGACACCCAAAACATCACATTAGTAAAAAGTAAAGTCAAAGAAAGAGAAACAGGATTTGGATTTGTACAGATTGTTGGTTTTACTTCATTGCAGCGCTTTACACAGTATATGCTATACTACAGATGTTTAATAAACATTTGTTTAATTAAATATGTTTTACTTAAACTCCTGTTTGATTTCTACAGCACTAACCTCCAAAATGATCAAGGACAGAATTTATTGTTTACATTTCAGAGCCACCTAATATAGGCTTTAGAGGAAAACCAGAATGAATATGTAGCACAGTTATTCTAGGCAGACTGTAAAAATTAAGCATAGCTATGCAAAGCATTTTTTTTGTTGGTATGGTACTGTTTCCAAATCAAGGTTTCTACTAGCTCTATAATTGCACAGAATAATCACTCTGCACCTTTCACCAATGTAAATGGTGAAGCTCATTTCCTACAGTGCTAAAGGTTTGCATGCCAAGATCTTTATTTCCTAATGTAAAATCTGATGTTTAAATTTGATTTTGTAATTCACTGAATTTAATTTTTTTGTGCTTAATTAGGCACTAACAAATCATAAAATGTGAGATTTATATCTATTTCAAACATTTTATGACATAAATCTAAATGATTGCCATGACAGTAAAGGAGAAAACTTGAATGTGCCTTTGGAAAAATATGTGGGAACGAAATGAAAATCCTGTATTTTTGCCACATTTTAATATCACCTGGCTGAGCAGCATCGAACTGTCATAGTTTTAAGTAGTAAATAAACAAAATTCAGTTTACTTACCAGTGATACATATGTAGAGATAGATCATATGATAACCATATTCTGGAATAGATTATATGATAATGTTTATATCTTCTTCTTAATTATAGTAACGAGATAGTGATTATGGCATTTAATCAAACTGGAAATCACTTTATTATGACACTTCATGTAGATATACCATTTTAAAATATAACTTTATGAGAACATTGTTTTATTTTGAACACTACACAGTTAGCCAACTCTCTTATAACATCTACTAACACACCAGATTACTCCAAGAAATTTTTAAAAAATCAAGGCTTATACTTTGGTGTTAGTATGATTTTTAGGGTATAAGGAAGCAAGCACGTGTTTGTTATGATTCCATAAAATTTCAGCATGTGTCCCCTCTAAAAATATAAGAAGGGTATTTTGTGTAAGTTTCTTACTATTCTCTTATGATTGATTGATTGATTGTTGAGACAGGGTCTCACTCTGTCACCCAGGCTGGAGCCCAGTGGGCAAGATCATAGCTTTCCGCAGCCTTGAACTCCTGGGCTCAACCAACCCTCCTGCCTTAGCCTCCCAAATAGCTAGGACTAGAGGCATGAGCCACTATGCCTGGACAATATTTCAAAAAATTGATTGTAGAGATGGGGGGTCTCACTCCGTAGCCCAGATTGGTCTTGAATTTTTGGCCTCAAGCAATAACCTCATCTCAGCCCCCAAACTGTTGGGATCACAGGCATGAGCCACCAAGCCTGGCATTTTTGTTTACATAAAAGCAATCAAAATTGAGATTTTGTTGATGTTGTCATAAATATTACTTACTTATCAAACAAGACTAAGAACAATGTGTTGGGCAGCAAAACTTAGGTTGCACTCACTGGTAATAAAGTATCACACTTCTACTATTTTTTGACTCAGATAGTGACACTTTATTACAGGAAAGAATTTAAAATACTGTCGTATCACATAAATTTGACAATTGACCCTCAGAACAAAGAGCTATAAGTATAGTTTTTTGATATATAGATTTCCTACAAGGATAATCCAATTGCTATTGGACTTTTATTATCCATGTCTTCTTCTGGTTTATGATTGGTACTATTCTAACTCTCTCCCTGTTCTATTTCTTTTGAAAAATGTCCACAATTGCAAATGATATATTGGAAGCTGGTGGAGAATTATTTTATTTGTCTGGTTATTGGCCTGCAATGTATTTTACATAGAAAACTGAAGAAAATATGATTTTCTATTGCTGCTTTGCTATCAACAATCAAATGATCTTTATTATCTTAAGTACATAATATACCATGTCAATCGGAGTACAGTTTGATTATAATTAAAAAGAAATTATCCCTGTACTGTGCTTCTTCTAACCATTTGTTCCTATCTTTTTCACCATATTCACCTCAAGCTGCTGACATCCTGTCCTTAGAAAACCACTTACTCCTTTAAGCCTTTCTTGATCATCTGGTCCTTTTCTATGCTGCCTCATAATTTTGAATTTGTACTATAAATTTGATCTTTTTTGCCTTCATTATAGTTATTTTTATATATTTATTCCCTAATATTAAAAGTCTTAGAGGGCAGGAATAATTTATTATGTGCTGGATTGTGTCCTCCCCCTACATTTATGTATTGAAGTCCTAACCCCCAGTACCTCAGAATGTCACTGTATTTGGAGTTAGGGTCTTTAAGGAGGTAATTAAGTTAAAATGATGTCATTAGAATGAGCCCTAGTTCAGTATAACTGGGGTCCTTATAAAATGAGGGTATTGGGACACAGATACATACAGAGTGAAGACACAGGGAGAAGGCAGCCATCTATAAGCCAAGGAGAAAGGCCTCAGAAAAAAACAAACCTTGTCAATACCTTAATCTTAGATTTCTAGCCTCTAGAAATGTGAGAAAATATTTTTTTTATTGTTTAAGCCACCCAGTCTGTACTGTTACGGCAGCCCTAACAAAACAACTACAGCTAGCTATTATTCATCTACATTCCAGACTGCTTAGCACATTACATTGTATCCAACAATATCTCAATAAAGGTCATTACATAGCTTCCCTGCATAGTTTGTTGTCAATCCAAAATAAAGTTTTGTTTCAGTGAAGTAGAACACTAAGACGATTCTCTCTTTGATCCTTAACACGGAAGAAATAAATAGCAACCATGCTTTAAGGATCTGGCTTTCTTTTCCAACATTGTTTCTTTATTGTCTTTCAAAAGTGAATTTATTTTCAACAGTTGAAGACTTTTGAAATTTTGGGAGAATCTTCTGGTTTATCCAATGGCTTACTTAATTTAAATCTGGGATCATGTGATAATATTGATATTTTCTTCTTAGTTACTATGGTAATGAGATAGTGATTATGATATTTAATCAAACTGGAAATCACTTCATTATGACACTTTATGTAGATATACCATTTTAAAATATAACTTTATTATAACATTGTTTTATTTTAAACACTATATAGTTAGATAACTCCCTTATGAGATCTACTAACCCACCAGATTAAGGAATTTTAAAAAAAATCAAGGTTCATATTTTGGTATTAATATGATTTTCAGGGTAGGTATGGTGATACTAAAGCCTTAGGGCTTTAGTAAAAAGTTTTCATTATGAAGTATGTGACACATGACATATATTGCTTAGCTAAGTGTCCAATTACCAAAGGAGAATGTGAAAATGATATAGAAAATAAGATTTTAAAAAATCAAATGATCTCTTTTTACCTATCACTGTATGCTATATTGTCGTTAGGAAATTTCCTTAGATTGCTGTCATTACTGCCTAGTGGAAATAGCTTCTATAAATGAGCTGAACAAAATTACTTCCAGTATATTTTTCGTTTCTTCTACGGTGAAAGTTAGCTGAATTTCCCAATTACATAGGCACTTTTATACCTTGATAATGATTAGTGTGATGTAAGGAATCACAAGTGTGTCATTGATTACTGCATTGATCTCTGTATCTCCAGATGCTAATGAAATATATAAATAATACATTTTTCCCTTAGCAATAATTTCTTCAAATTAATGCCTCTTTGATCATGTCACATACAAGTCTATATCTTGATATGTCTCTGTATTTGGCTATTTGAAATACATTCTAATATCTACTTTCTTCATACTCATTAATCTAATTTTTTTCAATAAAATTTGATTTCTTTTCTCATATAAAGTAATCCTGGAATGTGGTTGCTAAGGTGGTTGGATGGGTAAAGGACTCTGAGAGTTTATGTGCTGGCCAAGAAATAATTTTGTCCTCTTAAGTCATTGGTTTATGTATGTGCCATGCTACTATGGTCAATATGTTAATGTGCTAATAAATAGACAGATATAATGTAAACTGGTGGGGTGTAGGATGAAAAATATTGGCTACAGATTGGTGGGTTGGTGATGCAGCAAGGAATGTAGGCACCATTCACCCCTTCTCTGCTTTTGCCATTCAGCACACAATGAGGGGTATCTCTAGTCTCTCATCATGTAAAGAAAATCACTGTTCACCATGTATGTTCTCTCACCAGCTATGTGGCTCTGAGAAAATTGCTCAGCATACTTTGATTTCTTATTCTGTAGAATGGGAGTTATAAATTCTACTGACAGGACAATCTTTGGAATGTAATAGACAATGGTTGCGAAAGTGCACGACAGAGTGACTATAACATAGAGTCCCCCCAACAACGTCGGTTGACCCTAAATCAAATTACATAAAAATGAATGTCTTAAGCTTCCCTCCATTGTATAGAAAGGAGTCATCACATTTCCTCTGTTCTAACCTTCCCAGCTCTCAACAATTTCTATGTCTGATAAGACAATTTCTCTTCTACTATCTGTTACTCCTTTGCTTCTACCAGTCTTAAGAAAGAATTTGGGAAGATAGTACCATTGGTGGCCTGTTACTCAGTGTCACACTTATTTGTTAATTTAAGTGTAAACATTAGACATAAGCTTGTGAATATTTTGATGAGAGATGGAAGAATGATGTATCATAAATTCTATAAGGGAGATTTATGACATTGGAAATTTTACTATGTTTTCCACTGTTTCCGTAATAGTATGGAATAAACGTTATCTAATCCTCTGGAATGCCACCTGGAGGTATCTGCTACATACTACTTTAATGTTCAATTGGCTAATTGAAACTAGTTTTCTTTTTGTCATTTTTTTTAAAAATGCTAGATTTATTTAAGATTTAGAGATTCTATTGAGTGACAAGTATGTTTCCAGGTATCTGTGAAAGGACTTGTTGCATTAATAACAGTTAAATAATTTGTAGTCAAAACCCAAGAAAAAAAATTGAAATGTGCAGGTAGATTTGAAAGTTCACAAACACTTAGACTTTCAAAGGAATTAAATGACAAGGGAGATGTAAATTACCTGTTTCTTAAACTTTTGAGCATATTCATTGGGGAGAGCAGACGGATGTAGGGTTCAGGAGGATTTTTAAAGCTCTTATAGATTTAGAAGGCTATTAAAGGCTTTTGTTGTTATTGCATTGCCTTTGCTGCAAACCATCCATCTCTTTGGTCTGTCCTTCATTGTGGTTTTGAAAAAGAAATGCAAGTGACCATTATAAAGCTATTTTATATAATGCAGCACACTGAATTATTATTAGTTGAAGAAGAAAACATACTTTGGTTAGAACATCAATTTCTGGTTTTATAATTATGTCATCATTGATCTTTTAATTGTTCCAGATGAATATTTTGTCTCCTTGCCTCATTCCTATCTCCTTATTCTTTGTAAAGTTGATCTAGCAATTAGTAATATTCTCACTACATTTCCCTAGATACGATCTGTGCTTTTCAATTCAATGTGGTACGTTCACAGTAGTTTTCAATTCCTTTTTCAATACAATTCATAAAACTCCCTTTTCACGTCAAAGAAGAACAAGAAAGGGATAAGCCCAACTGCTTAGGCCAGATGGTAAGAAATCAAATGACAGAGAAAAAAAATCACAGAACCATTCAACTCCTATCTTGCTTCTGCCTTCTCTGTCAAGGAGAGTGGTCTTTAAACTAGATGGGGTGTAACAACTACAGTTAAGGGAGAGGATTGAAGCCCAATTGGTGGTATACTAAAAGTACCTGGCTGCTTTAAATGACTTCAAGCCCCTAGGCTAGACAAGTCACATCCCAGAATTTTGAGAGAACTGGCAGATGTTGATATCTGTCGAGCTACTTTCAGTTAGTTTTTCAGAACCATGGGGAATAACAACAGTGCTGGAGAACTGATGAGAAAAATCCTCTTCTAGTCTTCAAAAAATGGGGAAAATATAAATGGTTATTGTCATCAATTGTGGAACTTCCTCAAACTTCCAGAATAGAAGTTTACATAATCTATGTGCGTGTACAACAACGAGGATGGTGAAATCACTGGAAATCAAGCATCCTACATTAGGGTATTTTCTTCTCTGTTTGGGTTTCTAGATTAAGAGATGAAGGGAATTATGCAGAAAAGAGTGGTATGTAGAGATTTACAATATGTTTAGTATAGTCATGATTTCCTGGTGAGAAATATTGAAGGGTAGAAAATGGGAGTTTATAACAAATCAACTTCTGTTTGGGGAAAGGAGACTGATACACATGAAATAACTGGTGAACCATTAAAGGCTAAATATGTTATAGTGAGGACAATATGAACAGAGATAATAAAAGCAATCCTGGTGGATTGATTAGGGAACAACTTACAGAAAATTGAAATGGGCCTTGATGGATGGAAGCCTCTCAAAGTACTAAAATGGGGATGAGGGAAAAGGACATTCAAAATGAAGATAATGGCATCATGATCACTCATGGTACATATTATACACTTTCTTGCAATTATGTGTGTTCATATCTTATTTTAAGGAATAGCAAAATTAAGAATCACTTTCCTGTTGGATTCTTTTAGTTGCAAATTTTATAAGCCTTTTATTGTCTATAATTCCAATACCACACTTTACTCAGCTACTATCCATACTGCTTTCAGTCCTTTGCCTAGAGGTGGGAATTTTCAGTTATGGTCCCAGAACTGCTCCTGTGATGGCTAAGGATAGAAAAATGATGGGTTAACTATAGCCCTCTGTAGTTCACATAGGCTGTCCGTCTGATGAAGGGGAGAACTGTTTCTAACCCTTTTAATTACTTGTAATAAAATTAGGCTACCATTTGAAGTCCTATTGTAACTCCTTTTGCCTCTTTGGGGATACAAAAAGACAAGTTTTGCCCTAATCCATTGAAGTATGTCTATTTGTCATAAAAGCAGGCAAAAAGCATTCCTAAATAAAAAGCACTTCAAGTAGGAGATCAGAAGATGGTACTTATTTCCCATGGGCAAATATGTAGCTTTCTTTCTGAGCAGATTAATTTAAAAATAAAGTGGTCATTATATTTAACCCTGTACATTCCCTTAGGCATAAATAAATATAGTTAAATAGAAGTTTACAGGCTTCTCCCATTCCATCTGGAAAAATTTTCAAAGAAATTTCATAAACCGCTTCAGCTAGACTGTATGGTTCTGGAGAACGAGAAGTGCAATCTTTTACTTCTTGTATTTCTCACAAAGCCCTGTAACCCATCTTTGTATGCAATAGGTCTTTATCCCATACGTGTGGAGTGAATAACAGATATATGACGTATGACGTTATAGCACAAGACAAAAAGAGCTATCCCTGGCAATAGTGGTATACGTTTTTTTTTGTTTTTTTTTTTTTTTAATGGAGGGATGGATTGAGAGCAACAGATCTATATAAAATAAATAAAAGTGGAGTGGTTATGGTTGAATCTCTAGGGGCCCAAGGCCCTGGAACAGTAACTTAATCCCATCTCTTCTCTGTTACCTATGGTCCTTTGCTCGAGGGCCTCTGGGCTTTCAGGAATTTCAAAATATCAGCAACATAAGATTTGGGGAATTGTATTAAGCAGGACAAGCTAGGTTATGAATTGGTAGCAAACAATAAAAGATGTTAGTAGCTTAAAATGGAAAGTGAAAAGGTTTCCTATGATGTGTTCCTTGTTCATTGCAGGTCAGCAAGTGGTGTCTGCATGTATTAGTCACTCAGAGGCATATAGAAGCTCTGTCTTGACACTGCTTCCTCATGCAAAGAAGCTGGGAAAAGAGAACATGGGAACTATACATATGCTTCAGTTAGGAAATGCTATTTTGCTTACATTTAATTTCTCATGGCCATGCTACCTGAGTTCATTTGGACAGAGAAATTTAGTCTGAGGGAATTGACATTTAAGAACTTCCCTAATGATATCATAGATGTATTCCAAAAATCTTTTGTTTTTTCAATAATAAATCAATTATCTATGGTTTTGAATTTATATAAATTCTTTTTTAATAGGTTTACATTTTTTATCCTATCTGAGGTCATAGAAAAATAAGCTCATATATTGATTACACTACATATAAATAGTCTTCCTTTTATGCGTTGGAAAACTATCTTCTTTAGTTTGAAAGGATTCAAGCATTGCAAATTGAGTGAGCAAGTTCTTGTCTCTCTTCATCATATTTATTTTTAAAGATTGCTGTCATATTCCTCCTAAACTTTTTCTTACAAACTTGAAATATGTATTAAAAAAGTATGGCATACTTGCTGTATGAAAAATATGAGAAAATAATATATAACTCATTCTAGTAAATACCTGAAATTCATAAAATACCATAAAAATATAAAATTAAGAAGTTAAATGGTGAAGCTGTCAGAGGTTGTGGCTGTCTACAAAATCAGAAAACAGAGCCAACAAAGTGGGGCACAAAAAAATAGTCCAGAATTGAAATATGTATACATGGCCATATAAACATGGAAAATAATTGTTATCCATTTTTCTAATTCCCACTGGATATAAACCATCAAAATAAATTTGCCTTACTCTGTGCTGACAATGAAATGCCTTCACTAAGGTGGTTTACTAAAAAATGGAAACCAGTATTCCCTATACCCACAGAATGTGTGTGCATGTGAGCATGCGTGTGTGTATGTATGTGTGTACATGATGTTGGGGAGTACCAAAAGGAAGAAACAGCATGAGTGATTATTTTTAATTCTTTATACCTTTATTTTCCCTCCCCTTTATAATTTCTGTAGCTCCTCTAGTTGGCCATGCCTTGAACTTCTCTTCTTCCATTACATCTATTTTCATGAGTCACAAGCAAAAACACACAGAATGTTTATTTAGTTGTTCTTCAATCAATCCCTAATATCTTTTTATCCAAAGAGTATTTTGAAAAGTAATCGAAACTGTCTCATGAGCTGTTTATGGACTAGAGATGAATTGACAGTTGCCTTTATGGTGTCCTATTGATTATTTCATAAAGCTAGGTTAATAGCTTCTGAGCAAAACTTTGATAATCTGACCCTTGGATTTTTTCAAACTCTTAGTTAAACACCAGTCAGTTGTAATAAATAATCTACCTAAATTTGTGAATGCACCCTGCATATGTAGGACTCTTTGATTCAATACCTCTGTCCCATCTACTCCAAAGATCAAATTAATTTTTTTCTGTATAAACCAAGATGAATGAGGTCCCTCTCCTCCTCACGTTTCAATGGGAACTTTGCTTAGTTCTCAATGATGCATACTCTATTATTCTCTGTCTACCTTCCTTCCCTTGACACACCCCCAAAATTACTTTTATAGATCATATACTCCCATATAAAGTGTTTTAAATCTCTTTTAGGTCTTCTTAATTCTATCCTTTCCTCTACCTCAACTCAGGACTTTTCTTTTTTCCTTTTTTCCATCTTGGCATGATCAGTTAAAAAGAAAATTCTGGCTCCTATGGCCTTTTTCATGCCCCAGTTACTCATACATAATTTTATAGCTGTTTTAAAATATTTTTGTTATGATGCCTAAATTTAATTTGAAAAACTTCTGGTTAAACGTAGTTATATTTAAGTATGAATGGCTTATGCTACACTGTAGGCACAATCATTTAGTTAATCAGGAATTCATAATGGCATTCTAATCAGGACACTCTCACTCCAGAAGAGATACTGATAGCCATTTTGTTATCATTATCTTTGATCAACACCAAAGGCTTCCACAATTAGCAAAATGAAAGAAATGGGTATTCATTGGTGAAATTAGTGGCTTGTTAATCAGTCTAATGGATTTTAGAATGGGCTTTCACTGGTGAAATAAGTGGAATTCAAGGTATGTGGATTAGCTAGAATATTGTAAATATAGCCCTTGCCCATTCATGATACTTGCCCAGGCTTGATCTCTAAGTGAGCTTGTGTCCAGACGTGTAATATTTCTGGTTTCTTATTGCTAACTATAAAGGTAATGGAATAATTCCTCTGGAATATTGTTATAGTTATTTCAAGTGATCATATTATAATATTAAATATAAGGTATGGCCTAACTACTTCGAAAGACAGAGATTTGTAACTTCATCAACTTACAGAAGAGAATTTTATGAATGATTTTATGCCCACTTGCTAATAAACATTTACTTAATAAGTATCTGGAGGAGTGGCAGAATTTGGAGGAAGACTTTTTAAAATACAGTTTTATATCAGTGCTATGGGAGGAAGTGTACAGATTTTGACTGTTGGTGGCAGTGATTATCTACCCATAGACCCAAGTGGCTATGCTGGATGAGGTTGGTTTATGGCACTTACCTTGCCAATTCCTGGTAAAATGTTTTCGGAGATTTTCATGAGGGATTTCGAGACAGTTGCCAGCCTTCTTAAAGAGTGTTTACCAATAATTCTATTCAG
>NW_012135747.1:4332241-4333923 GCF_000956105.1 Propithecus coquereli
AAAAGCAGCCCATTGTAAAAAATTAATATTTCCTTCAAGTTACCCTCAGCTATTTCTTTAAATTTGCAAGGGTTAATTTCACCTTATTTTATCATATATTATCTTAAAATTTATTAAAATGGATAATGGTGATGTTAATGTTTAAGGTTGACAATGATTCATATAGTCTTTCTGAATGCAAAAGTAGTAAACACAAAAAATTAATTTTCAATTACTTTGTGCTTTTCCTGTAAGAGATTTAGTTGAAAATTGGTAGTAGTAGATTAGAGAAGTTTTTTGTTTATTTAATGTAAATGAGTTGAAAGTCACTTATTAGGAAGTGCTGAAATTAGATTTTGATTATCTCTGTTTTGTTTGAACTGGGACAGAATTGAGAAAAACATATCCTCATTTGAGATATTTTTGTGTGCTATGAAAGTTTTGAATAAACAACATATTTAGAATAATTTATGTAACCTCTATACAGAGCTTGAAATTGTCTTAGACTGTGGAATCCACTGGAAAAGGATTTTTCACACTTTATTGTACATCAGTATCATCTAGGTGAGTAAGAGAGGAACAAGCTTGTTTAAATAATGATTGCTGAGACCCACACACCGCAGAGCTTCTGATTCAGCAAATCTGGGCTAGGGCCTTGGAATTTGCATTTCTAACAAGTCCCAGGTGATGCTGATGCTTCTGTCCAGGCATTGTGCTTTTTGGGAACCACTGCAGTAGATTTAAAATAGCTTGGACTAGCCTGTTCACGGCATTAGGCATCTGCCCTATAGTACGCTCAGATTGTGAGCTCTCCTCTTGACCGTTGGAGACATATTTAAGAATTATTTTTTGTATTCTTGAATCACTTAAAAAAAGTCTTAAAATATTATAGCTTTGAGGCAGAATAAAATGACAAAAAAACATCCTGCAAACATAGCATGAAAGTTGTAGTGTCATTTTCTATGATGGTTTTAATGACTCGATTTATCTTAGAATTTAAGGTAGAGTTTTGTAAATATAATACAGATTTTTTTTACTGTGTTTTGGACATGTTTTTTTGATCAAATCAAAGTAACACAGGTAATGGTAAACTTAAATTATGTTAATTAGCTAAAATGAGTTCAAATTTCCCTCAAGTTGAGATAAATTAATTAAAAAAAAAAAATCAAGCCACTCTCTTGCATGTGAATTTTCCCAAAGGAATAATTTTGTATACTTGAGTCCATTAGTTTAGAAATGTGCAATCCTTAAAAAGGCTTTCAGTATAATTAGCATGTAGTTCTCATTCTTCTTGATCTTTTTATGCTTTAGAAAAGAGGGTAGACATTTTCATATATGCAGCCTTACTTTTTTAAATTGAGAATTGAACATTGTAGATGGAAATGTGATCCAAATAGTACAGCATAAATTGTCACAATTGGAAAGAATTGAAAATTAGTTTAAATAGTCAACATATTTGCCTGGAGAATGTTAAAATATGGTACTAAAACAACAATAACAGCACCTATCTCTAGAAACAATTATAAAATTCACTTATTTTTTAAAACTTTACATAAATCTCAGAAAAAAGCACATAATTCACCCCAACCACCATTCTTCTACCCCAGATTTGGGGAGGGTATATAACAATGGAAAGTCAAATTTTTAATATTTTGGGGAGATTTGGACTGACACAGTTACAATAAAGATTCAATAGGATATGA
>NW_012135747.1:4333973-4335418 GCF_000956105.1 Propithecus coquereli
CCTCTTTCACAGACACACTTATACTCACGTATACATGCATATACACATACACATAAAAATATATACGTATAAACTTTGTGAATTGCCTTGAATTTTTTCTGTCTTCTAATTCTCCTGCTGTTCTTTCTGTATCCACTGTGTATGTCCTGAAAGCAGTCAATTTTAATCCACAAATCTGTTAGAAGTCAGGTTTTATTCATGAATTAGTATCAGATTAAAGAGTTATGACATGCTTCAGAAATAACAATGTACATTTAGAAAATATTTAAATTATTTTGCCAACCCAAGAAAAATCCATTATATCATTGGTGAGATTGTGAAATCTCTCAGGACAAAGGCAAAGTTTCTGTTTCATAATGACATATATTCGGTACCCATTTGTTGAAAGAATAAATGACTATTTTAATAAGTGAATAAATAAAGAGCAAATGAAAAGTGCTGGAAGAAATACATAGACACAAAAATATATGATTGATTACAGGAGATACGAACATCAAAGTTAGCAAATAAATAAATTTACTTCTTTTTATAATTTCCCAGAGAAGGACAAACCTTGTAATGTAAATAAGTAAGTTATAGTTAGTAACGTGTTTTATCTTACTATCTCCAGACTTCTACTTTGAAAATGTCTACAACTATGAGACATACAGCTAGATAAGTTATTCAAATAGAGGAGAAATTGAATTTCTTTAGTTTATTTACTCAAACAGGAGTAAAAACCTTAGGAAATAAAAACTGCATCCAAACAGAGATCTCGTTTCCATTTGGGATTGTTTTCAAAATCAGATCCAGTTTTAGCCTATCATTTCTGGGTAGATATAGATTGATAGTAGATTTCAGTTCATTAGCTTTACTTAGTAATTTGCATAATCTTGTCTGAATTAAAAATTCTCGTATATGTATGTGTGTGAGCACACACACTTTGGTATTTTTAAAAATTCTTCTGCTGAAGTTTTTCTCTTGATGAGAATGTGCAGAAAGGACATTGTATTGATATAAGTACCTAAAACACAAGCCAGATAACCAATTGAGATGAAGAATTTTGAAAAGAAACAATGTGCAAAAATGTTACAGGGTTAAAACACATCTAAATAATATCATAAAAAGCATGCTTTTCCTCGACTCTATACCTGTGTCTTAGCACAATATTTACGATATGGCATGGGCTCAACATAGGTGTTGAACTTTATTTAATTTCAAAATATTTATCATATTTCACAATTTTGACATGTTTTTCAAAGAAAGTATAATGATTTGTGAATGATGTGCTGGGTAGAAACATTAAACAAAACCAAAATAAATGGATTAATATGCCATGTTAATTGATTAGAATATTTAATATTGTGAACATGTCAAATTTCCCAAAATTTATGTTTTGATTTAGTGTTTCTAATTAATATTCCAATATGTTTTTGCTTAATGCGTGGAAAGCGATGGGCTTATTT
>NW_012135747.1:4335468-4337915 GCF_000956105.1 Propithecus coquereli
GATGTTGAGCATTTTTTTTTATGTGTTTGTTGGCCATTAGTCTACCTTTATTTGAAAAGTTTCTGTTCATATCTTTTGCCCACTTTTTAATGGGGTGGTTTGATTTTGTTCTAGCTGATTTGCTTGAGTTCTTTGTAGATTTGGGTTATGAGCCTTTTACTGGATGTATACCATGCAAATATTTTCTCTCATTCTGTAGGTTGTCTGTTTGATCTTTGATTGTTTCCTTGGTTGTGTAGAAGCTTTTTTATTTGATCAGGTCCTATTTATTTATTTTGTTGTTACTGTGATTGCTTTTGGGGTCTTCTTTATAAATTCTTTGCCTTGGCCAATATCTATAAGAGTTTTTTCCAACATTTTCTTCTAGAATTCTTATAGTTTAATGCCTTAGGTTTAAGTCTGTTATTCATCATGAATTAATTTTTGTGAGTGGTGAGAGGTGCAGATCCTGTTTCAATCTTCTACATGCAGCTATCCAGTTTTATCAGCACCATTTATTGAATAGGGATTCCTTTCTACAGTGTATGTTTTTGTATGCTTTGTCAAAGATCAGATGGCAATATGAGGATGGTTTTATATCTGGGTTCTCTGTTCTGATCCATTGATCTTTGTCTCTGTTCTTGTGCCAGTACGATGCAAAGCAGAATAGAGGTTAGGGAGGTAAGGGAATCAAATAAAAAAACCTATTTTTGAGTTTGTAGTTTATTATTTAAAAAAGATGAACGCTAGTTAAATGGAGATTTCCAGGGGATGAATGTATATATATTTTTGCTCACAATTTTATGCAATGCCTCGCTTCAACTCATACATACATTGTATGTATCAATAATATGAAAAAAATAATTACCAAGTTTTCTTGGACACTTTATTTGTATTGGATGCTATGCTAACTACTTTATCTAAATCACAATATTTAATTCTCTTAGGAATCCAAAGAAACATTTTTATTTTCCACAGTCTTGAGTTGAGGAAACTGGTTCTCAAAATTATTAATTAATTTGCCCAAGGATATATAATAATAAGTGGAGGAGAATATTTTTCATCCAAGCTGTGTAAATTCAGAATCAGTTAACTATGAGACTACTAAAATTGCTTGAAAAAATATAGGTAGCCTCCAAGTCTTCCTCCAGCTATTGCTGAGTGTTAACTGATGGTATTGTTTCATTTTCTCAGGAAAAGATACTTCCTTTATTCTAATCTCTCCTGTGTTCTGTGAATACTGACCATCATGAGATCACTGCTCCACTGGGCTCAGCTCGGCCTTGTTGGCTTCACACAGGTGTAAGATGAAGCAATCACATTCTCCCCTTAGCTGGATCATGCCCTCCTCCTTAATTCCCACGTTTCACAGAAGGGATTGGCACACAAGATTTTTTGTCTTTAAACATCATCAACAATCCCAACTGAGCTGTGTTTTTATACCAAGTCCAACTGAATTCTTTACAGTCTCCTCTTCAGTTGAATGAAAAGAAAATTAGGCCTATAAATGTTTGCTGAAGTTTTTAAGACGTTTGTGTCCATTTTCCTGCAGGAAAATGCCCAAACAAGAGTGCATATGTACATTTACTGAAAAAAAAGCTACAGTATACAGGTAAATTGAATCGTTAATACATTCTTAGCAAAAAGGGAATGGTATCCTAAGAAAATTATTGCTATAATATCCTGGTTTAAAGCATAAGTTCACAGCCCTCCTACTTAAAAGCAGTATGACTAATGATAAACTGAAACTCACCTGAGTTTTGGTTTCTTCATCAATGCAGTGCCTCTAAAAACTATGGAGGGATGGTGTCATGATTAAGTGAGGCATTTTATTTAAAGCCTCAGTGAAATGCCCTATATTTAGTAAGCCTTAATTGTTAGAGGTACAGGTAGTAAGAATAAAGATAGTAGACGCACTCAATTTACATTTAGAAAACAACAGTTATATTTTCAGTCAGGAGTTTGTGTTGCACTGTTTTGTGGTCTTTGTACAAGAACAGCGACTGCTTGTTTTCAATATATGAGCTTGACTGTGCTGGTTTCCCAGCAAAAAGGGACAGGCTACATTAGAGGTAAACTCAAGTCCCAGGCTCAGATATTAAAAATTGTTAGTTTTGTAAACTATGAACAAAAATTTTACTTTCAGCTAGAACATAATCTCCCACCTATACATACATACACACACCTTTATGCCGAATCTCGGATGGAAAATAGCATCCCTTTTGATCTTTATTTTTTCATGTCTTTCTGTTAATAACATGGAGATGCTCATATTAGTGTGATGTAAAGATAAAATGAGAATGCATACATGGATCAATAAGCATAGCTCTGAGCATATAGTGATTACTCAACAGTTATTATTTATTTTTAATATTTGATGTCTGAATGCAAGGAAAAAGAGAGTAAGGTTTTTGCTTTGTTTCTGTATTCCCAATGCCTAAAAACAGCGTATGGCTTATGATAGTTAC
>NW_012135747.1:4337965-4338526 GCF_000956105.1 Propithecus coquereli
TTTGCAAATATTTTCTTCCATTCTGTAGGTAGTCTTTCCACTTTGTTTCCTTTGCTGTGCAGAAGATTTTCAGTTTGATGTAATCCCATTTGTCTATTTTCACTTTCGTCGCCTGTACTTTTGGGGTCATGTCTGAAAAATCATTGTCCGAGCCAATGTTATGGACCTTTTCACCAATGTTTTCTTCTGATAGTGTTACAGTTTCAGTCTTTAATCCATTTTAAGTTTATTTTTGTTTATGGTGTGAGATAAGGGTCTAATTTCATTTCTTTTGCATGTGGATATCCAATTTTCTGCATACCACGTGCTGGAAAGACTGTTATTTTCCCATTGTGTATTCTCGGCACCTCCGTAAAAAATAAATTGAATGTAAATGCATTGGTTTATTTCTGGGCTCTACTTTCTGCTCCATTGGTCTCTGTACCGGTTTTTATGCAAGTGCCATGCTGTTTGGGTTGCTATAGTTTTATAATGTATTCTGAAGTCAGATAATGTGGTATCTCCAGATTTGTTCTTTTGCTCAAAATTGCTTTGGTTATTCAGTGTCTTTTGTAGAGGCAT
>NW_012135747.1:4347767-4349461 GCF_000956105.1 Propithecus coquereli
TATTTCAAGACATAAAAAAATCATAATTTCACAATTTGAAAACAATTAAGGAATTATTGCAAATATTGCTAATTTTACACTACAATTCAATTTTTCTCCACTTATAGAAATGGAGTTATGACCAAACATGTGCCTATTTAGCCACACTATATCTCTTAGCCCTGTTTGAATTTAGATGTGGTAATACAATTGACCCTTGGACAGCACAGGGGTTCAGGGAACCAACCCCCCATCCATTAAAAATCCACATATAACTTTTAACTCTCCAAAATCTTAACTATTCATAGTCTACTGTTGACCAGAAATCTTACTGATAACATAAACAGTTGATTAACACATTTTATATGTCATAGGTATTGTATACTCTATCCTTATAAGAAAGTAGGGAAAAGAAATTGTTACTAAGAAAATCATAAGGAGGAGAATATTTACTATTCATTAAGTGGAAGTGGATTATCATGAAGGTCTTTATCTTTGCCAACTTCAAGTAGGCTGAGGAAGAAGAGGAAGAGAAGGGATTGTGCTTGCTGTCCTCAGGGGTGACAGAGGCAGAAAAAATCAAGGAGGTGAGAGGAGATACAGGAGAGGCAGGCGCAGTCAGTGTAACTTTCGTTGAAAAAAATCTTCATATATGTGGACCCATGAAGTTCAAACCCGTGTTGTTCACTGTACATCTAAGTTCTTGCCAATAGAGTGCAATTGGAAGGAGGGGTGCCACTTACTGGCCAAAGGCTTAAGTCTTCGGGTGTGCCTCCTCCATATTTTCTTTCTTCTTCCCACCAGCTGAAGCACGACACAAAATTATGCAGATTACACCAAAATCTAGGGTTGAAGTTACAATGTAGAGGGATGAACCTGGGTTCTTCAGTGAACATGTAGAGCAGATCTGCCTGCCAACCCAAAATGCTCACCTTGGACTCTTACAAATGGAAACAACAAATTTCAAAAGCAACAAATTTTTTATCATTTTCTTAATATTGTATTTTTATTTTGTACAGAAACCTAGCTGGAACCCAGGTAATACAGGGTAGTTTAGCGTAATCCTTTCATTGTAGAAATCAGGAAAAGGAAATCTACAGAGATTGTTTAAGGAGATATTAACAGAAAGTGGTAGAGCTAAAACTTGAACTGAAAATCTTTGCAGTACAGTACACTAAGTATATAGGAGTGATAACTTTGTGATTAAATGATCACAGAGTAGAAAATCAGGCAGGAACCCAGTGATCACCCAATGGAAATGATTACACCTCATCCCTGGCTATAGGACAAGAGCAGATAGCAAGGTTATGCAGTAAATGAAGCTAAATGTTCAGGGCTACTTACCTTCATGGGCCCTTTCCAAAGTGTTTGAGAGTACTACAAAATTTGAAAACATAAGATATTTCAGTTGAAATTGCTTATCAACTCCACTTAATCTACCCCTAAAATTTTCAGAATTTAAGAAGAAGAATATAAACAGAAGCCCACATATCATGGATCTACTGTATTAAACATTATAAATTGCAGGTCTAACTATGTTAAAATTACTAATCAAGCTATCTCTTCATAAAAAAGTAATTGAGAAATACATGTATGAATTTTATATGACTCTGGGAGTCTGAAGATGGGCCAGTGATATTAGATGAATAATAAAATAAGACATAGACCATTTCTAAATTATTATGAATTTTAGCCAATTTATTTTACTTATATTT
>NW_012135747.1:4361321-4361670 GCF_000956105.1 Propithecus coquereli
TCTTCTTAATGGATGGACTTGGTAAATAGATCAATTATTTTGATACCTAAATCATGATATAAGGATATTTCTTTAAAAATTAACCATTTCTTAACTTGTTCATCCCACAGTCTTTCTAATTTCAGTAAAAGGTAGTTCTTTTCCAATTGCTTCAGCCTGAAACAGTGGTGTTATTTTTGACTCTTTTTATTTTTTTGGTTAATTCTCCACATCCAATTCATCAGCAAAAGTTGACAGTGGTACTATAAATATATCAAATACATCTGGAATATTCCCAGTTTTTACAATCTCTACTACAACCACCATTATTTCATATCATTATTGTATTATAATGCACCATACAGATATG
>NW_012135747.1:4363118-4364791 GCF_000956105.1 Propithecus coquereli
TAAATGGATGTATTCACTTTGTAAAATATACACATTTGTGATTTGTATATTTTTCAATATATATGTTATTCTTGAATAACATGCTTTTAAAAAGAACAGATTGACATATGTGGAAACCTATATCTATTTATATCTATGTCTATGAACATACAAACTGTCATACAAGTGAGAAAAGAGATATTACGTGTGTGATCTTTATGCAAAGAGAACTTATATTTTTAAAAAGTATGCATTTTACACAAAGAGTGCAATGCGCACCACCCAAAGTATGGCCATATTTGAAACTCAGACTTAAGGGGGGGGGCAAGGGCAACATATGTAACCTAAACATCTGTACCCCCATAATATGCTGAAATAAAAAAAAGTATGCATTTTATGACAGAATGCTCTCCATATAATACAACATGAAATCAAACCACATATACCCAATATAATGACTCACTATATGTTCTTAATATTTACTTTAAAATTTAAACTAAGAAATAAGGGGGTGGCAAGGGCAACATTAGTTACCTAAACATCTGTACCCCCATAATATGCTGAAATAAAAAAAAAGTATGCATTTTATGACAGAATGCTCTCCATATAATACAACATGAAATCAAACCACATATACTCAATATAATGACTCACTATATGTTCTTAATATTTACTTTAAAATTTAAACTAAGAAATTAGTTTTAAAAATACCTAACATATTGGGTGATAGAAATTGTGATGAAATCACATATATTAGTAATATTTC
Source organism: Propithecus coquereli (assembly GCF_000956105.1). Classification (NCBI taxonomy): domain Eukaryota; kingdom Metazoa; phylum Chordata; class Mammalia; order Primates; family Indriidae; genus Propithecus; species Propithecus coquereli. The sequence continues at coordinate 4,363,864 of NW_012135747.1, forward strand.
ATCTTTTCATAGATGAGTAGGTAATTATTATGCCATTTTCTATATACCTATCGTGATACTTGTCAGTCTCTGGCCTTTTCAAGAAAAATGGAGGGAGTGTAGCAGCATGGCAGAATAGAAATCTCTAAGGAACTCTACACCCATGGAAACATCAATTTGAGCAACTATTCACACACGATAAACCTTCAGCAGAGCCCAGGAAACTAGGTGAGAGATCACAGTACCTGATTTTACCATTATAAGAAGAAAAGATGAATTGGAGAGGATAGGAAGGACAGTTTTACATTACCCATGTCACCTATCTTCCAATTCCAGTCAGCACAGTGCAGAAAGAGACATTGTCTGCTTGGTGGAAGGAGAGGGAAGTACATGTAGGACTTGGCCTTGCAACACAGTACTGGGCCCGTCACAGCAAAACTCAGCATGAGCAAAACCCCTCAGCCCATGACAACAATTCAGCATTCACCAGTGGAGCCTCTAGACTTGCTCTAGCACCAGGTGGGAACCTGTAGCCCCAATGGGATGGAGTCATGTATCAACCTGTATAACCACTAGCTGACAGCAGCAGCCTCAGTCCCCAAATAAACGTCAGCGACAGGTAGGCTATAGGACCTGTGGGACTTAGGCGTATCTTGGCACTGTGCTAATCTCACCGTAAGTGGGTTTTGGGTACAACCCAATGTCTGTCTCATTAGTCTCCATGGTTATGGGATTGCTTGCATCACCCCTCTTCCAACTTCAAGTAGCATAGCATGGAGAGAAACATCATTCACTTGGGGGAAGGAGAGGCAAGTAAGTATAAGATTTTGTCTTGTAATACAGTACCAGGCCTACCTCAGTGTAACCCAGCATGAGTGTAACCCTGCCACCAGGCTGATACTAGCAGATGGTGCCTTTAGACCAGACCTGTTGCCAGAAAGGAACCCAT
>NW_012135747.1:4364841-4365452 GCF_000956105.1 Propithecus coquereli
AATAAGGATAAGGATGGATGCTCATATGTTTCTAAAATTTTCTGTAGGAAAATTTATGAATTTTTCTTCTTAATGGATGGACTTGGTAAATAGATAAATTATTTTGATACCTAAATCATGATATAAGGATATTTCTTAAAAAATTAACCATTTCTTAACTTGTTCATCCCACAATCTTTCTAATTTCAGTAAAAGGTAGTTCTTTTCCAATTGCTTCAGCCTGAAACAGTGGTGTTATCTTTGACTCTTTTTATTTTTTTGGTTAATTCTCCATATCCAATTCATCAGCAAAAGTTGACAGTGGTACTATAAATATATCAAATATATCTGGAATATTCCCAGTTTTTACAATCTCTACTACAACCACCATTATTTCATATCATTATTGTATTATAATGCACCATACAGATATGTTGGGTTTTTAAATTTTTTTTTCTGATGTCTAAAATTGCATTCGGCACAAAATAAGTGTCAAAAGAAATTCTTGAGAAAATGAAGAATTGAAGTTATTGTAAGGAACTATCAGTCTAGTTGCTTAATGAGGATGAATATTTTTAACTTCAAGTCAATGTAAAAATCTTAAAAGTAAAGGTTGACAACTGAATATTCAT
>NW_012135747.1:4367902-4368632 GCF_000956105.1 Propithecus coquereli
CCTCAGTGTAACCCAGCATGAGTGTAACCCTGCCACCAGGCTGATACTAGCAGATGGTGCCTTTAGACCAGACCTGTTGCCAGAAAGGAACCCATTGCCCTGGTGAGACAAAGTCAAGCTATAACCTGCATCACCACCAGCCAACTATAGTAGCTTCAGACCTCAAATAAGTAAACATCATCAGCAGGCAGGCCATAGCAGCCATTGGCCTTTGGTGCACCCTAGTGTTGCACTGGTCTTGGTGGCTATAGCCTTTGAGTACAGCTCGGTCTTGGCAGCGAAAGGATGATGCCCATAGTCCTGGGCATAGGGTACCGACTATCACTGTAACAGCTGAAGTGGTCATGGCTTAGAATCTCTAGACAGGCTTACTGCTGAAGGAAGCTCTCAAACAAAGTAAGACTGAAAACACTGAAATAGGTACCTATGTCAATGCACAGCTTGAAGGATAAAGAACAATCAGGGAAACATGACATCACCAAATAGACAAAATAAGGTGCCAATGACTGACCCTAAGGAAAGGGATATGAAGAACTGCCTCACAGAGAATTCAAAATAGCTGCTTTAGGGAAGTTCAGTGAACTTCAATAAAATACCAGAAAATGAATCAGAAACTTATCAGAGAGATTTAACAGATTCAAATAATAAAAATAGCAGAAATCTTGGATCTGAAAAATGCAATGAACAAAATAAAAATTTCAATAAAGAGCATCAACAGCAGTATTGATCA
>NW_012135747.1:4370997-4373140 GCF_000956105.1 Propithecus coquereli
CCTCAGTGTAACCCAGCATGAGTGTAACCCTGCCACCAGGCTGATACTAGCAGATGGTGCCTTTAGACCAGACCTGTTGCCAGAAAGGAACCCATGGCCCTGGTGAGACAAAGTCAAGTTACAACCTACATCACCACCAGCCAACTATAGTAGCTTCAGACCTCAAATAAGTAAACATCATCAGCAGGCAGGCCACAGCAGCCATGGGCCTTTGGTGCACCCTAGTGTTGCACTGGTCTTGGTGGCTATGGAACCACAAAAGACATAGAAGAGCTAAAGTAATTTTCAGCAGAAGAATAAATATGGAAGTATTACACTTCCTTACTTCAAAATAGACTACAAAGCTATAGTAATCAAAATAGCATGGTATTGACATAAAAACAGACACATAGGAAAATGGAATGGTATTGAGGGCCCAGAAATAAAGCCATGCATTTACAATTAACTGATTTTCAATAAAGGAGCCAAGAACACACAATGGGGAAAGGACAGTCTTTTCAATAAATGGTGCTGGGACAACTGGATATCCACATACAAAAGAATAATGCCAAACTCCTATCTCTTGCCATATACAAAAATCAACTCAAAATGGATTAAAGACTTAAATTTAAGACCTGAAACTATAAAACTACTGGAAGGAAACAAAGAGTAAATCCTTCATGATACTGGTTTGGTGAAGGATTTTTAAGATAAGACCTCAAAAGCACAGGCAACATAAACAAAAATATACAATTCGGATTACATCAAACTATAAAGCTTCATTATAGCAAAGGAAACAATCAACAGAGTAACAATACAACCTATAGAGTTAGAGAAAATATTTGTAAACTATTCATTTGACAAGGAGTTAATATCCAGAATAAATAAGACACTTAAACAACTCAAAATCACAAACAAAAACCAAATAATCTAATTAAAAATGGGCATCTGAATAGACTTTTCTCAGAAGAAGACATTGAAAGGGCCAATTAGGTATATGGAAAAATGCTCAACATCACTAATCTTCAGGGGAATGTAAATAAAACCACAGTGGGATATCATTTCACCCCAGTTAGAATGGCTATTATCAAAAGACAAAAAATAACAAATGCCGGCATGGATGCAGAGATAGGGAACACACACTCTGTGAGTCGGAATATAGTACATATGGAATAGTACATATAAAAAACAGGATGGAAGTTTATCAAAAAATTAAAAATAGAACTACTGATTATTCAGCATTCTCACTATGGGTAGATATTCAAAGGAAATAAAATCAGTATGCCAAAGAGATTTCTGCACTCCCCTATTTATTGCAGCACCATTCACAATAGCCAAAATATGGAATCAAACCAAGTGTCATCAACAGATGAATGAATAAAGAAATGGGTACACAATAAAATACTATTCAGCCATAAAAAAAGAATGAAATCTTGTCATTTGCAGCAACATAGATGAACCTGGAAGACATTATGTTAAGTGAAATAAGCCAGGCACAGAAATGCATATCTCTGTGTATAATCTCACTCCTGTGAAATCTAAAGAAGTTGTTCTCATAGAACTAGAGACAATAGTGATTACCAGAGGCTGGGGAACATAGAGGGAGGTGGCAAATGGAGAGAGATGGCCAATGGGTACAAAGTTACAGTTAGTAGGAATATTGTTTTCCTATTGTGCAGAAAGGTGACTATGGTTAAGAATATTGTATACTTCAAAATATTAATAGCTAGAAGAGAGGATTTTGCACATTCTCACCACAAAAAATGGTAAATTTGTGAAGTGATAGATATGCTAACTACCCTGATTTGATTATTACACAATGTGCACATGCATCAAAATATCACACTATACACCAAAATATCTACAATTAATATGCATCAATTAAATAAATAGACAAACACAAAAAATGGAGAAGCAGCTTGCAAATTGGGAGGCAAGTGTCAGATCTCTTTTCTACTGCTGTCATATTATAAAATTTCTGTATCTCTTAGGCTGTATGAATATCTGCATAACATTAAATGAGATATTGTTTAAGTTGGTTTGACTGTAAGCAGCTAAGGTAAGATTAAAGAAGTTATTGCTACACTGTATTTTCGTGTTTTGAAAGAATTACTGCAGATTCCTAAAATAACTTCCTAAACTACCAGGTAGGAACTTGCCTACT
>NW_012135747.1:4373190-4373905 GCF_000956105.1 Propithecus coquereli
AACCTACCTCAAAAAAGAAGAAAGATGTCAAATAAACCACATAATATTGCACCTGAATAGAAATTAGGAAAACAAGAACAAAATAAACCCAAAATTAGTGGAAGGAAAGAAACAATAAAGATTAGAGGAGAATTAAACAAAATAAAGATGAAAAAAGTACAAAAATGTAACAAAATAGTTTTTTTTGAAAAGATAAAATTGACATACTTTTAGCTAAACTAAGGGAAAAAGAGAAAAGACAAATAAAATCAGAGATGAAAAAGATATTACAATTTAATGTCAAATACAATGGATCATGAGAGATCATCATGTATAAGTATATGTCATTATATTGGGAAAACTAAAAGAAATGGATAAATTACTATGCACATATAATCTCCCAAAACTGAATCATAAAGAAATGGAAAACCTGAAAAGGACAATAATGAGCAACGAGATTGAATCATTAATAAAAAGTCTTTCATCAAAGAAAAGCCCAGAACCTGATGGTTTTACTGCTGAATTCTACCAAACATTTAAAGAACTATACCATTATTTTCAAACTATTCCAAAAAAATTAAGAGGAGGGAAATCTACTCTTATACCAAAACCAGACAAGGATACAATACTACAAGAAAATTATGGATTAATCTCTGATGAAAATAGATGCAAAAATACTCAATGAAATACTAGCAAACCAAATTCAACAGTCCATTAAAAAGATCATTCACTATAA
>NW_012135747.1:4377448-4386470 GCF_000956105.1 Propithecus coquereli
TTCTGCCAAATTATGTGGCCAAATTGAAGCTTCCATGATGTGTATATAGGCTAGCATCATTCTTTCTTTAGCTTTTCTCATATGACTGAGTGATTGGTTAAAAGCCCAAAGAGGACACTTTTAAAATACTAAACAATCTGCTCTTTTGTGCATAATGAACTAAATAGCAAATGCTTATTATACTTTTACATATGTCAGTGTGAAATTGAGCAAGAAACAAAAACCTAACCCATAAAAGATTTGTAATATATTCAGAATGAGTGTAGGAGCATTTGCAGTAACCAATATACATTTGTAAGTTTTGCTTTTTTGTTTGAGACAGATAGAAAGCAATGTCAAGTATTATCATTATGAAGACAGTATGAGAAAGCATTTTACTCCTCTTCCAGGACTGAATAAATATTCAAACAACAATAAAAACATCTAAGAATTAGAAATATGCTCTGACCATGTCTAAGTTGGAGCATTTTCAGAACAAACACACAGTGGAACAAACATTTATATGTGTTGTCAGTATGCAAATATATGTCATTAATTAAATTATAATAAATATTTTTAATGTATTCAAAATCAGTTTTAAAGACAACTGAAGAATATTCAGCAGTGAAATGAAAAGCTGTATTGTACTTGTTGATGTGGAAACTATTGATATAAAACAAAACCAAACCAAAAAAAATGCTCATAACCACATGGAAAATTAGTGAAAAATCAGCTTAGAAAAGGATTTTGGAATATATTATCCATGGTAAAAAGGAGCCAAAACATCCCAATATGCTGAAGAAGAACTTTTGAAAAAATTAATAATGAAATCCTAACAGCCCTAAAATATTTGAATGCATGCCTACTCTAGCTATATTCTTTATGAATCATTGTCAAAACTATGAAAAAAAGATTTAGTAATACTGTAAATAAAACATCAAGATATTAGAAATAAACTAGAATTTTTAATTGCCTTTATAATTATAAAACTACTTTTTCAATGACAATTTTAAAGGAATAGAGAACCATCAACAGTAAACAATGGGGCTCTTTCAAATTTCCAACCCCATCTCTGCTCCAGAGTGTATCATTATTAGACATTTGATGGATCCATAAGGGTTAAGATGGAAGAATGAAAAATAATCTATTTTAAATGTGTAAAAGTTAAGATGATGGCAAGCATCTCTCCCTCCTTTCAGCGTCAGGCTTCTTGAATTGTCTTGCTCAGTCTTTAGTTCCTCAGATACTTTTCTTTACCTCATGAAATCTATTCTTTTCAAGAGAATTAATGGCATTGTAATTACCAAATGTTCAATGCTTGTTTCCACATCCTTTTTGCACTGACCCTGCTGAGAAATTACCTTTCTTGCTCTTTCTTCTACCTCGTTTTGCATGATTTTAGGCTCTCCTGGCTTTCTTCCCACTTCTGTCTACCAAATATTTCCAATATTTGGATGATTCTAACTACCCACTTTTTCTATATCTAGAACTAAGTGGCTGAGAGTTGCTAGAAAAAAAAAACCCAAACAATAGGGCAGATTGATGTCACTATAAACTAATGCTTATTAATCTCATTTGGACCCTTAATAGTATCTACAAATCCTGCAGAGTTTTACTGTCTATCTTGATCTCCGAATGCTTGCAATTACAATTTCAAGTCTTCTCCACTGTCATCAAACTTTTTACTTTTTCATTCCCCATTCATGTTTGGAAGATGACCTTGCCTCCTGCTTTATAGAATAAAAACAACAAGCAGTGATATCTCTATCAAATTTACATCCCTAGCTCTTATAATATACTTTGCATTCTTCCAATTCCAGCAGAGGAGTTGAGTTGCTATTCCTCCTATCCAAAGCCAACACCTCCAAAATTCTTCTAAAACTGTTCCTTCTTGTCTTCTCAAGATTCTTATTTTATTAATTATATTTTTATGTTTCATGTGGTTTTACTACATAAAGTGGATTACTGCCAAAGTAATTTAAACATGTGCAAGTCTCTCTCAAACAAAAATTCCATTAGCTGTAAGCTACCTCATTCTCTTTCTCCATTTGTTTATAGTCAAACTAGTCAGAAGAACTCCTAGGCTCAAATGGTCCTCTGACTTCAGCTTCCCAAAGTTCTAGAATTATAGGCATGAGCCACCACACAAGGCCAAAAATTTAAAAAACAAATAAAACAACGAAAATATGAATAAAAGGAGAGTCAATGAAAACCTAAATCCAATGGACAAATGAATGATTCTACTAAGTTTGCCATTGATTCATTCAGTTGGTAAAAATGTCTGTTGAGTGCCTACTGTATGCCAGGTTAGATTCAAGTCTTGAGATTAGAGTCCCTGCCCTTTTGAGACTTATAATGTGATGGGAGAAATAATCAACTGGTAAACAAATATATAGTATCCGTCAATTAGTAATGAATGCCATGAAAAAGAAACAGGCAAAGGGCCAAAGAACAGTGGGTGATGAAACTTACATCCATGCTTTCCAAACATTAATATGCACTGGAATCACCTGGAAATATTACCAAAATGTAGATATTGATTCACTTGGTCTAGGATAAGACCTGCGATTTTTCATTTATAATAAACTTCTGGATCATATCAATGCTCCTACCTCATGAACCTCACTTGGACATGTGAGGCTTTAGGATGGTAGTTGAACAGAGATCTGAGTGAAATGAAGGACTGTACTCTTGTGGGGGAAGAAAATTCCACAGGCAAGGATTAATTGCAAAGCCTCGAGATAAAAACTGACTCTGAAAGTCAGTGTAGCTGGACACAATGAGTGATGGGGAAAAAGGTAGTACATGAGATCACAGGGTCTCCAGCAGTCAGATTATGAAAAGTTTATAGGTCATGCTAAGGACTTTAGATAACTCTTAGTGTGATGAGATGTCCTTACAAGATGAAGGGTATATTAATTAATGTTTTCCAGGGAAATAGAACCAACAGAATGTGTGTATGGGGGAGATAAATTTATTTTAAGGAATTGGCTCATACAATTGTGGATGCTGGCAAGTTGAAATATGGAGGGTAGGCCAGCAGGCTGGAGATTCAGGGAAGAGTTGATGTTGCAGCTTCAGCATGAAGGCAGTCTTCTGGCAGAAGTCTCTCTTCTTGTGCATGTCAATCTTTTTCTTAAGGCCTTTTATTGATTGGATGAAGCTCACCCCCATTATGGAGGTTAATCTGCTTTACTCAAGTCTACTGATTTAAGGGTTAACCTTGTTTAAAAAATAACTTCACAGCAATATCCAGACATGTTTGACCAAATATCTGGATACTGTCGCATAGCCAATCTTACACAAAAAATTAACAATCGCAAAGGGCATGTAGATATATGTAGATATGTTATCTGTATTATCTCCATTCAGTAAATTTTGGTCACATCTATAACATACATGGGTCAAACGTTATGGTTTCTAATACTCCCCTCAGCTCTAAAACCCCACAATTCTATGGTATTCCCATCAGATAATTTCTTGTACCATGTACAGATGGAACATAATTCTGGTTAGGAATCACATTGATACCCAGTGGTGTTCTGAATGTCCATTTGATGTTGTCTTTGCCAGTCATCAGACCCCAGATCACCAGGGTGATTAATCAGGTCTGTCTAGAATGTGCAGGATATGCTCCCTGAGCCTGATTCTCAACAAGTAGATCAGTGACATTAGATTTGACCTTGTGAAAACTAACTTGGCTCAGCATTTCAGAGGCAAGAAAGTAAAAAATTTGCCCTCATGTACAGTAAGATTGAAGAACCTGCTTCAATGCAGTTCTTAATCAGATTCTCACTATGATCTATCCTAACGAGACTTTCTAATTTGACATAGAATTATTTATGGCATGGGCCAACGTCTTGGGGAATTTCAAAAAGAATGACCCAAAATATATTTTTTCACATCAATGATGATCCTAAGTCTGAACACTTATTCAAATATTTGACAATTCTACCACTAACGACAAGTTTCCAAAGATGTTTTCTTCCCTTTTAAGGACCCAAACAGTGATTCCCCAAGGGGAAGTTTTCATGGTATATCACTCATTAGATTTGATGATCATTCATTATCCCACTAAATCTTAAAATGCGTTGTCATATACTATGTTCTATGTATGGTTTATTTTTATTGTATATCTATTGGGACATTTTTTTAACTCCTGATACTCAATTTATTTGTGGTAAGCTGTAGTTCTGAAAACTATTTTAATCATTAAGCAGTGTTTCTCATTTCTGAAATTCTGCTACCATTTGTCCTTGCCTGTGCCCTATTTCCCTCATTGTCAATACCAGTTATCATATGGAATCAAGGAAGAAAATCAGTATTACTCTATTGTGAGTCCATATTTGGAATCTAGTTGAATAGAGAGACTATATTTAAAAGTTGAGTTTTTTTTTTAATAAGGCTAGATGACTTCCAAAAATTTTCTATTCCTATTTGCCTACAAGAGGCACATTGTTGATTCTAGTTTAAGAATTTTATTTTCCTATGTTTAAGAGGAAAATTTTGATTATCCAACTGCTTGTGATATACTTGCTCCCTGTGGAGGAAATAGACACTATATCAGGGGAATAAAGGCTCACAGAGAGAAACAAGTGTGAGTGACAACATTGTAGAAAAAGAATGAATTGGACTAATAGCACTAAACCCTGCAGGAGGAAGAGTAGATGCTGAATAAGAAATGCATATAGATTCTTTAGTGGGGAAATTCAGACTTCTTATCATGAACATCTTGGAAATAATTTGAATAATTTGAATTTTTTCATTATAAAATAATACATGTTCATTGGAAAACTGAAACAAAAGTTATAATTTCACAGGGATTTATTTCATAGAATCTTGCCTAATTACTTTTCCTTTCTTATAACTCCTGGGAGTATCTAAAATAGAGACACTAATAAGGTCATTTAATAAAAATACTAAGTAATTTTTCAGCAAATGTTAAGAATATAGTTTGTATGTGGAATCTGAAAAGTCCTGTGCCTAAGATATTAAATATCCATTCTTCTTACCTACTGTTTTTAAAACTTGTTTCTTCCTTATGCTGATTTGTGAAAACTTGGGAAGTAGCTGCTCCTTTGTTAAGACCACATAGTTTCTTTTTCTTCCAGAACATCATTCCAAGTTCTCACTTTAAGCACTTCCAAAGCCTAAATTGGACTTATTTTTCCCAGACTGCAGTGAGGAGGGAATGCTTTGTTTTCCTGAGCTCCCCTCTCATCAGTATAGGGGGTTATTTAATTTCTTTCCAAATTATGGATTATACACATTTCTCATAACTTTCACAGTGTACTGTAATAGCAGAAATGATTTTTCATATATTGCTAATATTTTCATGGAGTTTTGGGCATAAGTTTTTCTGCATGTTCATCTACCTACATCTTTGCCTGAAGTGTACTATTTGGAAAGTTTTTCAGTTTGAAAGAAGCATTTTAACGTATCATTTAGAAGTCATGGCAATGCAGAAAAGAAGACATATGAATACCAAAGCTAGAAGAACTTCAACAGGAAATAACAATTTAATAAAAAGAATTGCCTTGTTTTCATTCCTCTCCCCAGAATGTAAATGGATTATTTTATTTTGAACTTTAATTCTAGAAAGTCATTCTTGAAAACATTTTGAAAAAGAAAAAGGTTTATAGGAGATGGATGTTGCTTTCAAGTACAAAGGATAATTTCAGTTTCTAATGGCACTAGTAACTCTGTACTCAGACAGTTCCTATCCTCACTCTTCCATTTCAAGTTACTTAGGACCTTAGTGAAACTAAGCCATTTAATCTCAGTTTCCTCATAAAGGAAAGATACTATTAGTATCTATATTATAGGATTGTTGTGAGAATGAAATTAAATAGTTAATGTAAGATTGTAAGATGCTTAATACAAGTGCTAGTACCTAATAAGCCCTCAGTAAATGTGGCTCTTATTATTTTTAATATCAGTGTTAGCTAAATGCTGACTTAGTATTGAACTATGTTCCTATGATAAAATAGGAAACAGAGGAAATGATGGTAGTGATAGAATAGGAAGAAAGTGAAGGAACAGAAGCATATAGGCAAACTCTAATGAGATTATGATTACAATGACACAAATGATGGAAAAAAAATAGTAGGAAATTTTATACACTAAAAAAAAATACAATAGTGATTCATATATATACATAAAGTTAAATATTCCAAGTTAATTTGTGTTACCAAGAAAGATCAAATTGGATCTTATGGAGAATTGTATAATATGGTATTGGACCCAGTTTTTTTCCCCTAAGTTTATTTAAGGCCTTTCCCATTGATAAATGGCATGTGAAACCAGTTTGCCCCATTTCTGTTCTTTTTAAAGTACATTTTTGAGGGGTTGAAAGACTATCCATATGGAGGGAATGTATGATAAATAAAATTAACTTTTTCTGGAAGTAATAATTAGAGACACATAAGAACATTATCTCAGTACTAGAAGGAAAGGAAGAATAATCTTTGAGGAAATGTTTGCAGTACTCTTAAAATATTACAGCTGATTGTAAGAGATGAAATCCAGTTGGAAACAGAAGCTCTACACGTGAAATAGTGAGACATCAAAACTGTCCTGCCAAGGGTCTTCCTGATGCACTGCTCAAAAGGCAGGGATGCATTCTGGACTGCTTTAGTCCTCTACTCATTGGTTATTAATTTCATAGAAAATGTACAACCTAATCACTTAGCAACATACTTTCCATCCCTTTTTTGTTTCTTTTTATTATGTAATTTAAAATAATCTTGAATAAATGGACTATTTTAAAATAATATGCTATGTATAATGTTCTAGTATACATATTCAATCTGGATATCTATAACTTTGTTACTCTCAGGAGTCACCCTTCCCTTTAAGATTCATCTATTATGGTCTGACTGTCCATGACCCATCTATCAGGAGTGTACAATGTGTGGTCTTTATCAGATACCCTTGAGAAAATGCGCAAGTCCCACAAGCATGTCTAGTTTTTGCTTGTATTCTCTTGCTCCTTACCTTAGCCCCAGGCTCCTCTGATGACCAATTTTTACCAGATTATTTTTTCATGCTACTAAAATACTTCTTCCTCTTTATCACTTCAACCATAAGTACAGCTCACAACAGACTCCAATGCTGAACAGATTTTTTTTTTCCTGAAAGGCTAAGGATAACTTAAGGCATGTAATATCCACAAAGAAAAATGTCTTAAGCCTACAACCATAACAGTAGTCTAGAAACCAAAGCTTTATTTTAAGAAGTGAACTTTCTTGAAAGAAAAAAAAAGGAATTTGTAAGTTCCAAGGAGCCAGAGTTTATTCTATAAATAATAAAGCAGGAAAGAATGCGAAGTTTCATTTCAGAGGAGTTTTTTCTCCACTCGGAAAGAAGACAAAATTTCAATTAGTTAGTGAGAAATGATACCAGAGATTTCACGTGGGATTTTATGCTGCCTAAGCCCTTGAAAAAGCCCTAATTCTCAGTCTCTGCATGAACTTTAGGCCTGGGAAAAGTGGAGAAGTCAACAGAAACACTGGAGAGAAAAATGCATGAATAGGAATTTGTGTTCTATAGAAAGATGGTTTAAAAAAAAAAAAAAAACAAAAAGAAAAGAAACAAAACAACCCAATGTTACTCAAGTATGGTTCACCATCAGCAACTTACATGAACTATTTTTTTTATTATTATTTTTTTAATAGTTCATTATATAGAAGGTAAGTCAACACACTGGTTTGTTTATGATAAAAGACTCACTATCAGATAAAGCAAAAAGTGTACCAACTACTCCACTTAATTTACATTCTAGCACAAGCTTCTGGGCCTGAGGGCAGCATTAAATTAAACTATTTAAGAAAATTTCACAAAAATACATGAGTAGAGGCTTAGATCAGATATTAAACTAAGCATAAAAGCCATCATAATTAAAACAGGATAGTACTGGCACAAGAATAAGTATGTAGATCTATGGAAAGTAATAGAGAAATCATAATCAGATTTATATGGAATAAGAATTTAACTTAAATAGTATTTTGGATCATTTTAGAAAAATATTTAATACATTTTATTTTTATAATTGGCTGTCCATTTGGCAGAAAAATAATTTTAGATCTGTTATTCACCACATAAAAAATGAATTCCATATGAAATAACAAAAATTTTGTTTCAATGAAAATATAAGGAATTAAAATTAAATACAGTCACATGCTGCATAACTATGATTCAGTCAATAATGATCCATATGTATGACTGTGGTCCCATAGATTATAAAACCATACTTTTGTATGTTTAGATTTGTTTAGATACATCGTACTTACCATTGTGTTACAAGTACCTGCAGTATTCAGTGCAGTAACATGTGGTACAGGTTTATAGCCTAAGAAAAACAGGCTTCTATAACATAGCCTATGTGCGTAGTAGGCTATACCATATGTAGGTTCCTTTAAACACACTCTATGATGTTTGCACAGCTACAAAATTGCATAACAAAGCATTTCTCAGAAAGTTCCCCTGTCGTTAAGCAATGCATAACTTCAAATGTTAAAAAAAAAAAAAGCCTCAAAAAGTAACTAGTGTTGGTAAGGATGTAGAGAAATTGGAACCCTTGTGTATTGCTGGTAGGAATTTAAAGTGGTACAGCCACTGTGGAAAACAGCATATATTACCATATTACCCAGAAATTTCACTTCTATTTATATATGCTAAAGATTTTAAAGCAGAGATAGGAACAAATATTTGTACATCAGTGTTCACAGCACCATTACTTATAATATCCAGAAGATTGAAACAACCCAAATGTCCTTCATGGATAAACAAATTGTGATATATACATACAATGGGATAATATTCATCCTTTAAAAAGAAATGAAATTTTGACACATGCTACAATATGGATAAACATCAAAAACATTATGCTAAGGGAAATAAGCCAGACACAATAGGGCAAACATTATCTGATTTCACTGATATGAAGTACTTAGAATAGTCAAATTCATAGAAATAGAAAGTGGGATGGTGATTACCAGAGGCTGGAGGGAGGGAAGAATGGTGAGTTATTGTTTAATGAGCA
>NW_012135747.1:4404845-4405765 GCF_000956105.1 Propithecus coquereli
TTAACAAATTACCTCTGAAATTAGAACATTTTTATATGGCATCTAGAAGATATTTTTTTCTCTTCTAAAACAGATCTCTTTTATTTCTGTGTTATGTTGCATTCATTTGTCTGTTTTACTCTCTGTGCCCAAATTTTCACATCCATAAAATGGGGATGTTAATAATCATATTTACCATATTGTGCTATTTTAATGATTAAATAAAATGATACATGTCAAGCATGAATAATGTCTGGCACATAGTAACTTCTCACTAAATATTTGCTATAGTTACATGATTATCTCGTCTTAATTCGCACAACTACCACTATTATCATTACTGTAACCAATTATTGGTTAGATTTGCTTAAAAACTATCACATGTATGACAATCTACTAAATGTGAGTATTGCGTGTATTTGTGCTTCTGTGTGTGTGTGTGTGTGTGTGTGGTATTATTTAATCTGCTCTAACTGTAGGTGATTATGTCTCATTTATATTAGAGATACAAGGAGAACAAGTGAACCACCTATGACCACAATGTTGACAAATGCTAAAATTGGAAAAAATGTTTCTAGTCTTGTTTTACTTCATCTTCTAAAAAGCTAGACTTGTAATTTGAAGACGCAGTTGTGGTTCAAGTAATTGGGTTAATCAGAAATCTTTACAAATCTATTTCTGAAACATTTACTTGAAAAGGAAGGAATGACTAATTTTGAACAAAGTAACTTCTCTAGCTTGTAGGAAAATGAGGGAGTATTTTAAATATTATTACAACAGGGTATGAAGCCTAGAACATTTTTCTTTTGTGCCATTTCTTTTTTTGAAAGGCAATATCAGCAGAACAAGATTTTTCTTTTAGGTGTAAATATTGTAAGGAACATTTTCTTACCTATTATAAAATGCAATTGCTTGCTATATTCTATAATGTTCCCTGATAC
>NW_012135747.1:4405830-4409309 GCF_000956105.1 Propithecus coquereli
TTTTAAATTTTTATTCCTTATCACATTTTCTGTCCTTATTGTAATAGTTAGAATTTCTAGCACAGAGGTGATTAGAGGTTAGGGTGGACATCCTTGCCTTATTCTCAATGTTAGCTGAAAAGCTTACATTTTTTTACTATTAAGTATGATGTTAGCTGTAGGATTTTTATAGATGTTTTCTTCATCAGGCTGAGGAAATTCCTTATTTAGCTGAGAGTTTTTTATCATGAATGCATAATGAATTTTTCCATATTCATTTTCTGCATCAATTGAAATATTCGTTTTCCTTTAGGCTATTAATACAATGTATTATTTTGATGTTGGAATATTGAACCAGCCTTGCACTCTTGGAATAAATCCCATTTGGTCGTGGTATATTTTACACGCACATACACACACATAGTTATGCTGTATATGCTAATATTTTTAAGGATTTTTGCATCATTGTTCATGAGAGGTATTGCTCTCAATTTTTTTCTCCTCCTCCTTTTTTCCTTTTCCTCCTCTTCCTCCTCATTCTTCATTTTTATTACTATCTTTGGCTTTTATATAAGGGTAATGCTGGCCTCATAAAATATATTGAGAAGTATCTCCTCCTTTTATATATTTTCTGGAGAAGATTTTGTAAAATTGGTGTTATATCTAAATGTTTGGTAGAAACTACCAATGAAATCGTCATAAATTATGCCTTTCTGAAAGGATTTAAATTATGAATTCAAGTTCCTTAATAGTTTTAAAACTATTCAGAATATGTAACTTTTTCTTGATTTAATTTTGGTAATTCATGTCTTTTAAGAATTTGGTTCATCTCATTTAAGATGTAAAATATATGACCACAGAATTGTTCTAGTTTTCTCTCACCGTTCTCTTAATGTCTGCAGTTCTGTGGTGATAATTCCTCACTTCATTCTAAATATTGTAATTTGAATTTCTCCTTTTTTTCTTTGACAATCTTGCTAGTTTTATCAATTTTATTGATTTTAAAAGATCTTTGGATTTCATTGTTGTAGTAATAAGTTATCACAGTCTTAGTGGCTTAAAACAATATATATTTATTATCTTACAACTTTATAATCTAGAAATCCAACACCAGTCACAGTGGGCTAAAATTAAGGTGTCAGAGGCGGTAGGGAAGAATCTATATTCTGATCTTTTCCGCTTTCTAGAGCTCACCTGCATTCCTTGGCTGTTGTTCCCCATTCCTCCATCATAAAAGCCAGAAATGGTGGGTTGGGTTCTTCTCACATTGCATCACTCTGACCTCCTCTTTTGCCTCCCTCTTCCACTTGTGATGGCTATGGGTCCACCCAGATAATCCAGGATAATCTCCCCATCTAGAGGACTTTAACTTAATCACATCTGCAAAACCTCTTTTGCCATTTAAGGTAACATATGCACAAGGTCTGAAGATTACAGTGTGGCCATCTTTAAAGGCCATTAGTCTGCCTGCTACGTGTCCTACAGATTTTGAATACTTCATTAAGAGACTTTGGTTTCTGTTAGCGGGTAACAACCTGCTTAGGTTCTGGCCACAAGTTCCAACTAGCATTTTATTGTCTGTGGTTCCAATGTCAGTTCAATTTTTAAAGCTTTTGTGGTACTATTCAGATGTGGCCAATGTTTGTGCCACCTAGTGGTTAGTCTCAGACCTGACAGGTGGCCTATGTTGATTAGGATCAGATCCACACAAAGCTTGGAGTTGAGGCCAGGAGTTCATAATCAACTTTACAGGGTCATTTTCCCCAGCCCTTCTCTCTCCCCAATTTTCCCATTTCTAATGGTTCCTTGGCCAAGTCTCCAGCCAGAAAGCTGGGGCTTTAGTTACCTGGGTCTGCTAAGGACTTCCACAACTGGGGCCAAGTAGCAGGAAGATGCAGAGAAATAAAAGCAATGTGGCAGAACCCACCCTTTCTGAGTCACAGATCCAACAACCATTGCCAGGTTTTAGGCTGCACTGACAAAGAATTTAGTAGAAAAACACAGAACACAAAAGGATATGAATGGAATATAAATAGAATATTAAGAATGCCAATTGCACATAAATACATAAATATTAAATTTCTGAATACTACTGGGATTGAAAATAAAAAATATGGAAAAATTCAAATATCCTATAAAGGCAAAAATAATAAGATACTGGTTTTCATCATCAATTTGGCAAAAAATATGAAGACATTGTTCAATGAGTAGAAGATATTCTTATGTACTGTTGGTTTATTACCTTATTGGGTGAATTGGTGAAAACTTTTTCTGAGAGGAATTTGACAGACTCCATCAAAATTAAAAATGGGATTATCTAGAATTTCTATTCTTAAGAATCTTAAACAAATATTTTGGACAAGAATATGGACAAGAATACACAGAGGCACACACACACAAAGATAATAATTACACTGTTTATAGTACAATAAGTGGAAGTAAAATATCCATAAAAAGGATCTAAATAATTATGTTTTAGCTACATTATGGGTTCTTATAGCTATTTAAAAAGAGTAAAACAGAGCCATTGGTACTGATAGGGTTCTGTCTCTCATATGTAACTGCCAAGTGTAGACAAAACATGTCACAGAATAAAATACATAGAAAATAATTTTTGGTTCATTTTATTTTTAATTGAACACTATAAAGAATAAAGTAGAAGTATGTATGATAAACTATTATGCATGGCTATTCATAGGATGGAATGCAGGTAATTAAAATTTGGGGTGTGGTGGCATGCACTTGTAATCCCACCTATTCAGGATCACTTGAGGCCAGGAGTTCGAGACCAGCCTGGGGAAAATAGCAAGACTCCATCTCTAAAAAAATGTTAGCCAGGTACAATGGTTCATGCCTGTAATTCTAGACTTTGGGAGGCTGAGATGGGAGGATCACTTGAAGCCAGGAGTTTGATACCAGCTTGAGTACCATAATGAGACCCCATCTCTATAAAAAATACAAAAAATAACTGGGCATAGTGGTGCATGTATGTGATCCCAGCTACTTGGGTGACTGAGACTTGAACCCAGGAGTCTGAGATTGCAGTGAGCTATGATGATGCCACTGCACTCTAGCTCAGGCAATGAAGCCAGACTTATCTGAAAAAAAAAAAAAAGGATTTGAAATTTGGCTTAAATTTCTATATTATTTGACATTTTATAAGGAAAAAATATAAAAGCACAAGAGGAATTTTATAAACAGCAGACCACACAATTTCAAAATTTTAGTTATTAGATCTTTATAATTCAGGAATTATTCAAATTTTGAAGCAGAATCAGAAATTTTGAAGTATCCTGTGGAACATGCTTATAGATAATATGATTGAAAGCATGAAAGGTTTGGCCTTGTCAGAATGCTTAAGAGACACTAGGAGCTAGTATTTGTTTTATGTTGTGATAAAAGGCTTAAAAGAGTATGGATTAGCTATTATAATAGCCAAAATCTTCATAGTTTAATTTTGAATATATTTTTATAAAAATGGAATTATGAATCTAGGAGTC
>NW_012135747.1:4415895-4416229 GCF_000956105.1 Propithecus coquereli
CAGAATGAGAAAAAACTTGCTTGTTTCATATACATGAATCTGTTTTATATCATAATCTATTATGTAGAATTTAGCCTTCAGGTTTGTGAAGTAAAATGCCAAGTTACGTGAATTGCTACAAAATACTTTTATGGTTATTTAAATTATTGTATGGTTTTATTTAGAAAAGTTGGGAATGAGAACTTCGGAAGAACTTTAGTAAAAATAAAAACAAAACCTAACTCAGATAATATAGCTGTCCCTTGGCATTCAAGGCATATTGGTTCCAGGACCACCTGCAGATACCAAAATCCAGGGATGCTCAAGTCTCTTATATAAAATGATGCAGTGTTTA
>NW_012135747.1:4418644-4419952 GCF_000956105.1 Propithecus coquereli
TAAAGAAAATATTTTAAATTATAAAGAGCTACCATTTTTCACGACAGTCACATTGAACCCAGTTTGGCTAACATTTATTGCACCTTCAGATATCTAAAGTGACATCTAATTGTAAAAAATATATAGACATTAATGTTTATTGGAATATTGTTTTGATAGTTTGGCAAAAATGTAAATGCTATCAATATGAGATATTGATAACGACATATGATTCTGAGAGATTAAGAAGCTTTCCTGTGGTTATATGGATTGTGATATTCAATTATACTTTGATATTATAGGAATGAAATAAAAATACTGTGATACAGTGGCAAGAATATTAATTCTTATTTCAGTTCTAATATAGGTTTTCTTTGGGGTACTGACAGCTTCTATAAGACTGTATTTTTTATTAATATTATATAAACAGGTTTTATATATGTTCTAATAGTCCTTGATAACCCAGTATAACATATTAGTCTAATGAACTTCCTTAATGTTTAAGTGGAAATTAATCTTTTATGATTTTTATTTTTTCCTCTAGTGACCTAATTTAGACCATTGACACCTTTAGTACTTTGATATATTAGTCAGATAATCCTCTATGGGTGCCCATTATTCTAGATCTAATGTTTAACATACATGCTATAGAAAGGTTACATTACCATTTTTTTATTTTCTTCATTTTTAATTTGATTATTTTATTTATCATAAGGAATCCCTGAGATTCTAAGTCATAGAATGTGAAAAACTAAAATCTACATAAATATGCGTACCTTAGCCGCTATATCGCAATCCTTAGGAAATAACTACATTTTTCAAAATTAGTGATTAAAATTTTAAATCCTTTACTTTTTATCATTGTAACCTATCAGTTATTTTCTCCTGTTCTTTATGCAATCATTATTTCAATAATGAAAATAGTATCTTTTTTAAATAAAAATAGATTAGAAAATATCCATCGATAATCTCATCTAATACAAATAATAATATTTGTTATACTTTGATTATATTTTCTCTAAGAATATAGCTTATAAAGTTATAATTAGAATACATCCATTATATTAAAAACTATGTACTATTCTTTTATTGTTAAAATACTTGTACACTAGAGTATTTTTTCTTGTTACAATTTAGCTTTAAAACAAACATTTAAAGGTTTTGTGCCATACCATTTATTGGATAAATTATATTTTTCTTAATATTTTCTTGTTTGAAATTTAAATTCTTTCCATTTATTATATACAATATTTCAATAAAGTATCACTCAATATTCAGGATTATTTCATGGATTACAAGAAAGGAATTTACTGGATGAAAGACATAAAT
>NW_012135747.1:4420187-4420501 GCF_000956105.1 Propithecus coquereli
ATGTAGAAGAGGATCAAAAGAAATGCATGCATTCTTACCACAAAAATAGCAGATTAATATTCTTCATTATATGGTATTGTTTTAAAAGATATAATGCTGGACTCTGAGTCATTAAATGATTTTTCTAGATGATGGTGTTCTCTGGAATCTAGATTTTATGGATGAGTGCCCTTTGCTAATGCAGTAGTTACTACCTTTTGCTGAAGGTTATAATTTATAGGAGCCAAAAAATCATTGCCTTTCCTGGAATTGAAAAAGCTTTCCAAAGGCATCCATTTGAAATCTTTTACTTAACATTACTTATTAAGCTAAAA
>NW_012135747.1:4422496-4423627 GCF_000956105.1 Propithecus coquereli
CAACTACCTAAATATTGAAACTTTGCACCCAGTGTTTTTATATACTTGAAAATGTCAGAATTTTTCTAAAGTGTACAATGGATATGTCTGCAAGAGGGTAAACAAAGAAAAATTAAATTTAACGTTGGAGTTTCTAAAAGCAATCTGTTTTTTACAAATGTTTGTGTTATATAATTTACACAAATAAACTAGAGTTGGAGAAGTTCTTAATTATTTAATCTTGGAATTGCAAAGCAGTATTTGGAACTCTTGCTTAAAAATACTGCTTATTGGTAAGGCTAATTTAAAATCAATTGAGAATACAACTTTATTAATTTTACTTAGTTAAATTTATGTAATGACCTTCCTTTCCCTTTTCTCCAGAACAGCTCCTATTTATCCCTTAGATTTCAACTTGGGCATTATTTTCTCAGGGAAGTAACTCCCCAGACCTGAATAGGTCAATCTGTCATAACATTTTAATCTCTTTTTCCTAGCAACTGGCACATTGCAGTTTTACTCTTTTCTACACAGACAGTAAATTCCCAAGAAAAGGAATACCATTGATATTTATTAATTATTATATTTTTAGTGCCTTGCTGATGACAGAGAAGGTCATAGTGTGTACTCATAGTTATTAATGAACAAAAACAATTTGAGTAACTTGATATAAAAATTGCATTGTTGAAATTTATACAGAAGCATCTATCTACTTAGAGTAACGAACATATTTAGAGGGAACAAATATTTACAAACATTTATATAGCACTTACTATGTTCCAGGCCCTATTGTAAGCCCTTTACTTATATTTACTCAATATGTAGATGAGAAAACTGTACACAGGAAAGTTAAGGAACTCACTTAATATCACAGAGCTAGTTAGATGAGAGTGGCTCAGGATTCAAACCCAGAGAATCTGGTCAAAATTAGTTGTTATTAACCAAGACATTCTTCTTGTCTCAAAATCTTTGGGATGGGTAATATATAGTTATGAAGGCCAACTAAAGATTAGTCTTTTTAATCATCATATAATAGCTAAATGCCACAGGGGAAAATTGACAAATTTTATTTTGTCAGTATTTAAAATTTGATATGAGCAAGATAATGTAAACATCAAAGGAAATGCTACAAAATCAGAGAAAATACTTAGC
>NW_012135747.1:4431952-4433704 GCF_000956105.1 Propithecus coquereli
CAGACATTAAATGAATTTTTTATTATTTCAAAATAAATAATGCTTTGGTTTCTTATAAAGATGCCTATGAAGTTAGCAAGAAAATATAATTTTGAGCAAGAAATTCATTAAACCCCTCAGAAACATATGTCTGTACTCAAAAAACCTACATTTCAATGTGGCAGATGAGTGATGTTAAAAGTACACATAATGATTTGAGCATTTTACACAAATATTCCTTATCTAACATGAAATTATGCTTTAAATGAAATTGTTAGAAAATGTCATTCTATGAAATACATTATCTATTGTATTTTCCTAAGTCATATAGCTGAAAATTTATGGCAGTATTTAGGAACAAAATGTATAGACGAGGGTGATTATGTCATTTCTGAAATGGGTCTCATGTTGTTTCCTAATTCCAGAGGTGTGATCTTAGAGATAATGAAATTTTTATCTCAGAGGGAGAAAAGTCCTCTTTTTAAAAATAACGATTTACATTTAAATAAAATACAATCATTCATGTCATTCACCATTTACCTAAGGATGCATTAAAAGAGAAATTAAATCAGCAAAAAGGATTTAGAGGATTTTTCTTATATGAGACTTCTTTGGAAAGCTTAGGACTTCCCTCTCTAATCCTTGAAATATCACTATAGCTTAATTTATGTTAAGATTTATAGCATCAGGGACTTTATTAAGCTAGAATTATTTAAGGTTAAGCTTCAATCAATACACTTTTCTTGTCATTAAATTCTAGTGTGTGGCCAGACATACTTCAAATGAGTCAAAATAGACTTAGATAATAAGAGAAAATTCAGAGTATTCAGAATTATGTAAAATCTATTGCATGTCACAGTGTAGATATTTAGACGTTTGCTGAATTGGTTTCTTGTTGCTTTATCTCTGTTTACAAAAGTAAAAAAAAAAAAAATATAGTAATTCCCTTCAAACTTCCTCATTGCCAGTAGAAAAGTGGGTATATTTTTTCTAGGTAGTTGAGCACATTATACATATTGCAAAAATTAAATTCAATCAACAAACCTTTATTGAGTGTCTACTGTGTAAATTCAAACTGCTGAGACACTGGCAATATGAAGATTGGTAAGACAGTTCCAACCTAAGGGATCTGGGGGCAGGCTAGTACAAAATACAGATACAGTTAAAGGAATGTAAGCCAAGATGGAGCTGTGACTTCATATTGAAAATACAACAATAAAGGATTAAAGGAAAACAATAAGTAGCAAAGATAAAAATCAAGATAAATATTTTTGTGCATCAGAAACTAAAAAGAAGGACATAGCAGTGAAAGAAAACTAAAGCCAAGGGTAGGCTGGGCTCCAGGATGGAGTTTTTGCTTCTTTTTACCCTCGTGATTCGAAGTTTTCCCAGTTATGTGAGAAACTGGAGCAAAGCATGTTGTATGCAGCTAAGGGCTAGAGCTATAGCCTTTAAATCCCACAGTCCTGGATAGAAAAACAAATAACATAAACAAAAATCTAGAATGATAAAGGGGCCTTTGGGAGAATAATACTAAAAAAGTTAAAATTAAAAAAAAAATCAGTAGACAAAGTGAATCTGAATGAAACCGTATCACAGAGAGTACTTGAATGATAGAAACAAGGAATTCATGAAGAATGTAGCACAGAAAGATAAAATAGATGTCAAATATGTAGGAAAAAATAAAAGATATAGAGAAGAGATTGAGAAATTCTAACACGTCTCATAGGAGTTCCTCAAAGAACAAACATTTCTAAAAAGGCAGAAGACATA
>NW_012135747.1:4436181-4436604 GCF_000956105.1 Propithecus coquereli
AGAGACAATGAGAATCCATTTTATAACCTGTGGAATACATCTAAAGCTATAATAACTGTAATAGTGTTAAACTTTTTATTTAAAACTAAGAAAAAGGGAAGAAGTTATTTAAGCATTTATCTCTGGAAGCTGTATAAAGAACAGAGTTAATCCGGAAAAAGTAGGAGAAAGAAAAAATAGGGTAGAGAAGAAAAAAATAAACAAAAATATATGGAGCATTTAAAGCTGGTTCTTTGAAAGTTTAATGGAAAAAAGAAATCTCTTACTAGACTGATTAAGATTTTTTGAAAACTACAGGGAATCGTTAACTGTGAAAAAGAATCATACTATAAATAGTGTATAGCATAAGTATCATTTGAGAATATTCTGAAAAACCTTAAGGAATGCAACTTCAATACACTGGAAAATCTAGATGAAATGGGC
>NW_012135747.1:4438080-4442747 GCF_000956105.1 Propithecus coquereli
TTATGAATTTTAGAACCAATTTTTAAACTACATTGCCTGATCAGAACATTTGTTTGGAACATACTTATATATTTAAATGTTCTAATAATCCTTTTGTTTTACCAATAAACAAACAAAAACAAGGGAACAAATTTAGGAAAATGAAAGAATTACTGATTTGTCTTTTAAAAGATACAGCTTCGAGGAAAGAAGGAAGAGACTGATTATATCAAATACTAAGATTTAGCTGTGAAGATTTAGGGCACAGGGACTATTTTTCCACGTTCTTTTCTGTATCTCCCTATTTCATATTTTAAAATTCTTTTGTTGGCAGATAAAGTGGTACTTATTGTTGATTGTGGATATCCGGATGTGGGAAATTGTGATCGGACATAAATCTTTCAAGAAAAGACCTTGTGTTCTCTCTGTTATTATGAATCAGTACTCTCTGTTATGGGACACCCAGAGACTGACATTTATGTCTAACCTTCTAGATAATGGATTTATATGGCTGTTTAATCTTTTAAGGAAATACAAAGACTCCCGATATTACATTTCTATGCCTTTGTAAATCATACATTAGTGGTATTAAGATACAAGAAAATGTCTTTTCAAGTTCTATTGCTTGTACCAGCCAGATAATTAATAGTTAATACCATTTTAGCATTGTTTTATAAAAGTGACAGAATATTAAAAGAGTTAATTCCCACCAATTTTGAGGCCAAATTGAGTCAGTATAAAAATTTGGGGAAATTCAGAACAGTGTTTGAAATTATAATAATTGTCTAGCAATATAAGACAGTTTTTATTTTTATTGAGTATGGAAATTAATGATACAAGCTTCTAAAGCAGGGCTTTTCATACTTGAATGTGATATAAATCACCTGAAAATCTTTCAAAAATATAGATTCTGACCCAGTAAATCTGGGGTGGGACCTGAGATTCTGCATATACAACAAGCACTCAAATAATGCTAACAGTGATGTTCCATCGACCAGACATTGGTAGCAGGAATGGGGGGTAGAGGTTTGTAAACTAGGCTCCATGGATGAGCATGTAAGCTTTGCCTGAACCATACGAAACTGTACCCTGTGTGAGTGTGTGTGTGTGTGTGTGCGTGTGTGTGTGTGCGTGCGCGCGTGCACGCACACATGCGTTTTCAGGAAAGAGTTCTCCTAAGTTTTATCATGCTTTCAAGACTTGTGTGACCTTTTGCCCTGAAGTATTGATTTGTATTTCCTCGGTATTTTCCTTGTATTGCTAGGTCCATGATATAATCACTCAAAAGTCTGGAAAACTTGATATACTTTACCTCTCTCATGCATATTTAAAATGAATATAATGTGTTACACACTTCAAGAATTCCTAGAATTGGTATACCTTACCTAAGTGTTTCCTAAACTATTTAGCAATGTTTTTGTTTCCTGTCTTATCTGAGATTTTATGGATCTATCACTACAATTTCTCTTGTACTTAGATCCACAATTTCACCATAGGAAACTTCCCTGTCCAAAGTTATTCCACCTTTCAAGTGGTGGCCGTAGTCAGTGACTGGCTGAGGTAGAGATATATCATCTCCTTGCCTCAATTTAGTAGAATTCTTACAATGGCCAGGGCTCCTCACAGCACCATTTGAGGGCTATGATGATGCCACTGCACTCTATCCCAGGCAACAGAACAAGACCTTGTACCCCCTACCAAAAAAAACAAAAAAACAAAAAAACAAAAACAAAAAACCAGACATATAGATAACTTAGTCCTACACATGCCTTGCTTTATTTTATTTTGTTTCATATTCTGGTCTATATTTTAAGAACCAATGATTTTACTCATGAAATGGGGAAGACTTTGGGGACAAAGGACACTTATTTACTGAAGGTCTACTTTATGCCAGAAAAAAAAAATTAGGCATATTAACACATCTTTCTTAATTTTCAAACATTTTTTGCAAATAGGACATTATTATTTGAAAATTGACAGAAGAAATTAAAGCCGAGGGAAGCTAAATATTTGCTGAAGGTCAGGTATCCTAAAATCAGGAAATTTAGATTAATCACAGTTACAAACTATGCCATCTTAAGTGATCTATCTCGCCCCTCAGACCTCTATATTCTCATATAAAATGAGAGGGCTCAATCGTCTTTAAGAGTCCTACTAGTTCTAAATGTTCACTGATGGAGTAAGCTTTGGGAAACACAGACATTCTAAGAACAAAACCAGGACAAGCAAAGGTCTTGGAAACACAGTGCACCTTCTGTTGATAGACACAAGTAGTGCATCTCTGGCAGCTGGAGCCTGGTGTCTGGTGATGGGAGAAGTAGGTAAAGGATGGGAATCTGGGCAGGTGATCTGTGACAGGGTCCTGACAAGGATTATTAATGGTTATTTTAGAAGGCAGGGGATACCTAGTGACAGAGACCTAAGATGCAGGTAATATGTGGAGAGGCAGAAGAAGGGGCCAGCACAGTGACCTCTCAGTACATAGAGTGGTCTCATCTCAATTACAGAGGATTAGAGGTAGACCCCATTCTATAGGAGCAGTTATACAAGATAGGGGCATGGGGCCATGGCACAGAAGACTTGCTTGCTGGTACTAGGGCCTGACATCAGAGTGATACTAGCATACTCTTGACTTAGTACTGGGTTGCAAAGTTAACCAAATAGTCTCCTTTTATTTTCCTGGAGCTAGGCTTGACTGGGTACCTAAAGTATCTGATAAAGACAAAGATATTCTGTGAAGAAAAGGCAAGTGTGGGATCTTCTCACTACCTAAAAAATAATTATTTCACCAAAGTTTTTTTCCAAAGGCCAAGACTGATCTTTTTTATCTTTTCGATTTAGTTCTTTAGGCAGAGCCATCCTTAAATATATTTAGTTGTTTATAATCATTTCTTCCATAGCCTTTCTGAAGCATTTTGTGATTAGAGCATTCACCTTAGGAAGTCTTTTAAAAATACAAATGTATTTATCTGCATGTTTATTGCCTGTTTTTAATACAGATTACTTAATTAGAGTAACATAGAGCAAGCCAGGCCACTGAAGGAGTAGAAAACATAGCTGGTAGGCAGAGAGAAGTGGGAAAGGTCTAGGGTGCTTGTTGCTTCCTGAGTATGGAGGTTTCAGTGCAGAGCTGGCGGTACCAGAGCACTCTAAAAGGGCTTCCTTAGGAGAAGATAAAGAATAAATGAAGGTCTCTGGTTGTACCTTTATAATTTTGTATAATCAGGTTCTTGGTTTTAGATGTTGCATTTTTAAGTTTTAGATATTGATCTAACTATTCCAATTTAAGAAATTTATCAATCTTTCATCTTGTTTTGCTGTTTTACACAAAAATCAAATGTTTATTTCAGTGAATTCAACTAGAAAACAGTAACCTATTACATAGTTGTGGCTTTACTGCTATCAGAGTATATATCCTTTGAATTCTGGATTTCCCAAAGCATTTTCAAATTGAATTCTACAAAATCAAACTTGTTAATAGCTTTCATAATTATCGCACTGCACCCTTATGTTTAGCTATATTTATTTTATTGTGACTATACTATCTCTCCTGGTTTCCCCACACTAACTACACGAATGAACCAAGAAGAACTCTAAGTTCATCGCTGACCTTTTTAAAAAATATTTTTTGGTTAGAAAATTCTGTGGAGAATTCAGATTGAAGAGAGTAAGATGAGGTGAGGTGACAATTCAGAAGGTACATTAGGTGGACCAAAAGTGTAAAGCAAGGTTAGGGCAATTTAAATTCTTCATTCCAAGAAATTTGCCTTTTACCTCTTCTCATTTACTGAAACTTTCTCAGGGATTTCCCATTTGAAGCCACTCCTGTTAACCATGTTTCTAGCGGCAAGGTAACTATCTGGGTACATAAGAGATACCTAGAATACCCAGAAAATGTCAAGAGAAATGGACTTGATAGAATAATTAGGCTGATAGGATAACTCCAGAAATTTCATACTTTTCTTCTGGAATAATGTACCCATTAGAAAAAAAAGAAATTCCAGTGCTTCCTGAGGTTCTTTCATATATTCCAGTTCAATTTGGGGGTCAGGAGTCTATCAGGAAAATGAGATATGTGTGCTTGTGAACAGCTCATATAGATAAAGAGTGGTACGAAGCACTCTCCAATTGAAAAATCTCTCTCTAGTCCCAGTCCAGTCTGTAAATTATATATTCATTTTCAGCTAGGTTACCACACACTGTTCTTTTAAAATGTTTAATGTACTCATTAGACATCTGAATTACAGTCATTGACATTTTACTTTGAATTTCTTTAATCCAAACGTTGATTGCCAAGGCCATTTTCACTAAAGAGTAAGAGTATTATTGAGAGAATAAATGGGGAGTTGGACGAATATTTATACATCAAGAAGACCTTATGCCCAACCTAGGTAGGATACATTGGATAGCCTAAGAACAATTAAAATTTGAGGATTGGAAGAAGGAATATTAGAAAGTGAGACAAAGATAGGAGGACATCGGAGAGAATCTTTGTCCCCTTTACAATGTTTACCTGATCTGTGTGCCAATGAGAATGATCTGAGTGCCCACACTGTCATGTGATGGAGCTTTTATTTTGTGACTAAAATATGACAGTCTATTAGGATAAAGAAATGGTTGAATGAACTATAGGACTTTAGAACTCTATATTTGAGGGAGAATAAAAAAGGCCACCATTTGAAAAAAGA
>NW_012135747.1:4443912-4444961 GCF_000956105.1 Propithecus coquereli
AGAAAGTTTATAGAACAAGTATATTAGACAGAAAAAAATCATTTCAATGGACATAAAAACCCCACAGTATTTTATATTTCATTCCAATTTCTTGTGGCAGTAATAAAGAAGAGTGCCTAAAAATGAAGAGATGGAAGAGCACAGGATCTCAATCATTATTTTTCAACCACACCAATGGATTATGGCTCATGCCCATTCTAAATGAGGGTCCTCAAAGGGTAGATGGGTCTCCTTTCGGAGTCAGGAAAATGTGTATAGTTGGAAAACATTCCTTACAATTCATCTTATGTGTTCTCAGCCTCTTTTTTATTGAGATTGGCTGCCTTTCAATAGCATATAATTCTTATTCTTCATGGAGAGATGACATTGCTGATAGCACTTTCAGAGAAGACTGTATTTGCCTCTTCAAAACATAGCATTGAATAAATGTCTACTTCCCCTGCTTAATAAAAACTAAAAGGTCAAAATGTACATTTAAGCAGACAAATCAGTCTGAAAAGATGCTTCTTTCAATATATGACTAACACAACCCTGGGGGTCATTATGGCTAAGAGGAAAATCTAGTCACTGACATTCTGACCAAGAGAGTAGAGTTGGAGCAAATTAGAAAACCAGAAGGTTTAGTTTGAAGGCTATTAAGAGGCAGGTTGCCAAGAAAAGCACAACCTTGAAAGCTAGTGTAGTGCAAGACAGGAACAGTGGCTATCTGAGTCCAGTACATTACAATGTATTGCTCAAATGTGGAGTGTAGCTAAAGAGTAGGATATACAGATAATAGTGTTATTCAGAGAAAGCCTCTACAGAAAATGTCCAGGGATTATTTACATGGTTTGAGTTGGAGAAATGTATAGGCTTCCTCTATCACTCATATGTAAAGAGAAGAACATTGAACACAAATGGATGCAAACAGCAATAAAAGGGGTCAGTATAATTACTTCTTAGATAATCTTTATGGCTGGTGAGACATTATCACCTCCTCAAGAAAGAAAAAAGAAAAAAGTAGCAAACACTTGAAATGAGATGCACTGTTTAAAGTTATTGACAAAAAA
>NW_012135747.1:4445534-4446193 GCF_000956105.1 Propithecus coquereli
AATGTTTACAGGATCCCACCAAACTCACCCTGGCCTTAGGGCATCGTAGCTACTTCTCCATACCTTCCACTTTGGAATGTTTTGCCTATAGCTATTTTTCAAGAACCTAAAGTGTCTTGTCTAACCACTTTGTATAAATGTATACATAAATTGCTTTCTAAGATAACATCTGGCAATATGTTATCATTTTCATATTATTTAATTTAGTATCTCTTTCTCCCAATTGAATTTAAGCTCAAGACAAGACTTTTAAAAATGTTCTTGTTGTTTATCTTGTTTATTAGCAAAGTGCCCAGTATGTAACAGAAACCCAATAAATATTTGCTAGGTGTATAAATGAAGTACATTATACAGCATCCATCTTGCAAATAATATTTTAGTTCTGTGTTAATTGTTAGTATATTAATGTATGAGTAAACTGAATATAATTTACAAAGTAATAAATGGCATATAAATGCGAGAAAAAGTGCCAATGTACAACATTTTTTCTTTTTCACAACTTTATTCAATACCAAACCTTTTTGGTACTGAAGATTTAATAATGAAGAAGACAAAGTGTTTTCCTTCAAGGATCTCATAGTCCAGCAAGGATATATACAGGTATAAAGAGATGAGCAGACAGAGCATTAATAAACTTTATGCATTTAATCAATACTTTT
>NW_012135747.1:4450616-4456479 GCF_000956105.1 Propithecus coquereli
CTGTCAAAGTCAAGCATTGTGTTTATTATTTGGGCTATAATATTTTATACTTCCCATGATTTTTCTATTAAAATAATATTGTTCTAAGTGATCAGTTTCTTTCTTAAAATCTTAGGAATTCACTAGAGCTGAAGATACAAGAGGCAACAAGATGCAGGGAAAGAAAATAAACTAGAGTCCATGGATAGACAGCATTGAGAAAATATTCACAGCCAATTTTAACTCAGGTGTTTGGTGTGGATACTACTGTAAGAAAATAAAGCTTATACCAACATTCTGAAATTGGATGAGGAAAGGAAGGGTAATTATAGTCCCCTAAATTATTATTTTATAGCTAACCTTAAGCAACAGGTAGACCACTAACCCTAAAAATAGGCAGTGAAATAAAGACCAAAGATACCAGTGAAAATTACTGTTTGCAGTTCAACAGACATGATTGGAAATGGAAATAAAATGAAAAAGGCAACAAAATGAAAACGAAAGGGAATGAAATCAGACCAGATGTTGTGAATCTGTTTTTCATGCAGAGATGCTTAAATGCAAGAAATGGCCTCCCAGGCAAGGTTGCTGAGATAATAACACTGAATTTGTTCAAGACGGTTCGATTAGATGGTCTGACAGTGGAAGTTTAGAACTAAAAGGAGAATGAGCCACATAGGCTAACTGGGCTCTTTGCATTTTTAAAAAGAAATTTCCTATCTTTATTCAACATCTCGAATAAAGATTATAATTCCTCCACTTTTTATTTAGCCTTAACATCAAAAACATAACCTGTTTTGTGTCATGTTTTTATCCATCTTTTCAGCAGCTTATCTCTTGTTACTACCAGCAGTTCTTGCTGTCATGTCACCTTTCTTCCTGATTTATTAGCACTGGCCTCGTTACAGTACCTCCACCAGCTTCCCCTACCGTGATCCTTATTATATGGATGTTTGTTCTGTGAGCTACTGTCTTTCATCATGTCTGAGTCTTGGCAAAAATTTCTTCTAAATACAAGTCCTCATAGATAGATTACATTGGTCCCATGTAATCACTGAAACTGTTGGACATATGACTGCTATTCATGCCAATTTTCACTTTAGAAGTTTCTGTATGAGACAAAAATTTGTCCTTAAGCACAGAATTAGGAAATACAAGAAATTTTTTTTTTTAGTATTTACATAGGCAATTTTTAAATTTCCATTCCTTTATATTCCTAAATCTGATCTAAACTAAACTTTTTGTACATAAAGGCCACAAATTGTATTTTGCATGTTGTGAAAGAAGCAATTAAAAATAATTAAGACGTGCAAAGAAAAAAAAATGTAAACAATAAATAAGCCATCTAATAAAATAATATTTGTAAGTTGGTTATAAAAACATAACACTTTGTCAATAAAATACCTTTTAAAAAGTGTTCAGTTTTATATAAATATAACTCTATCAATGACTTCCCTGGTCAGTCAGTTACGTGTCTCCAAACTCTCAGTAGCCATTGACATCAGTGCCTGTTAAACATATACTTATCATTTTGATAGGAAGATTGTCCCACCCCTATTCCCGCAATCATTCAGAAACTTGTAAATACACAATTAATTTTTAAAAAATTATTTCTACAAAGACCAACACATACACATTGTGATCAATGTGATCTCAATGGGGCAGTCCATAGTATATAATGCAATGATGTACAAACATAGAAAGCAAAAGTATGTTATTGGAAAAGGAAATGGTCTAACATCATTAACCCATGTACATAATGGCATTTATCATGTTCTCTTGGGATATTTCTTTAGGTGCTTATTGCTATGATTAAACTGTGAATTCTTTTAAAGCAAAGACAGTGGATTATTTATCTTGACATTACCTACACCTCACAAAACAGCTAGTAATAGGAACTCTGTAAATATTCATTGAATGAATGAATATACCATTATTCAATGAATTATATATTAAATGAATTTATTAATGTAAGATGTGAATACATATATGTATTCATTGGATGAAAAAACAATGACAGTTTACAATTACTATCATTTTTCAGGCAGAAAGAGAGGGAGGAAAAACAATCCTGGAAGAACTAAGGATGTTAAGGTTTATCTGTAGGTATCAGTGTTATATTTACTTCAGCAACATACAGTTGAAAAATGATAGTTTGCTTAATTCACTGTTTTAGCTATAAAGGTTCCCCATTTAACAGTTGCTAATTAAGGACAGAGTTTAATTAATCATTAAAATAGTATTATATATGTATTACTACATACAGTATTATTTTATTCAAAATATATAAATGTTTTAAAAATTTTAAAAAATTCATAATGGCACTACCTATTGAAAACTATAATTAGGAGTTTGGAAATTATATACTTTTTCTGAAAAGGTACATAATTATATATTATATAGTAGATAAATAAACAAATATATATATGATTTTTAAATGAAGGTTTCATTTTAATATATATCCTGATTGTTTTAAAGTTATCTCATAAACGTCTTTTTATGCAACTTAATTATTTTATAAGCTTTTGAATTAGTTTGTAACATTGTATTAAATGAAGTTACTATTTATGTTCACAAACAGTTTGCATTATAAAGTAAATTTACTGTTAGTGTCATTTCAGTAAGTAGCTGTGGTTTAAACTTTCTTATGACATAAATCTATAAACTTATGTATGTGCAAGAA
This sequence comes from Propithecus coquereli, assembly GCF_000956105.1. Taxonomy (NCBI): domain Eukaryota; kingdom Metazoa; phylum Chordata; class Mammalia; order Primates; family Indriidae; genus Propithecus; species Propithecus coquereli. The sequence goes on from NW_012135747.1 coordinate 4,453,279, forward strand.
GGCATCTTTGTTACTAGAAAAGGAATTTCTTTGAGACTGATAATTTGAGGACTACCATTTCCTGACCTAACTCTGTCAATCCATTGCATAGTAGACCAAAGAATGGACTCATTTTTACGAAATGCTTAATATTAATAACTATTCCAGTGATTTGTTGTGAAGCCACAGCTGAGTTGCTTATAGACATTTCTGTATCTGACATAAACTGGATTCATGTACAAGGTATTAATACATGTGATCAACTTTAGCTGTCACTTTCCTGCGGATGCTCAAGTTATAATTCAGGTGAAAACCTTTTTAATCATGCTCCTGAAATTTTAATTCATGACAATTTTACTCAGTAATTTCAATGCTTTTTAAAATAAAATGTAGTAAATTTTGTCATTAATTATTTATGACTGATTACATTCTACTTATTAGAAAAAAAATTGGTGAAATATAACCAAAAGAGACTTTTAGTATTCCTCTTTTAATACCTGAATAAATCTATGTTTATTCAATAAGACTTTGGGTCCAGTATATGTTTTCAGAGCTAAATTAGAAAATCGAATAACGGTATATAAATACATAGAGTATCAAGAAATAGAGAACTCAAGAGAAAAATTACTGATGCTGGTGAAATTGGGATCAAGTTCAGAGGTAACAGAATGGCTATGAGTGGGATCCATTAGAGACTCTTCTAGAGAGCTTTATGGCAGCTTCATGGAGAAACTTCATGGAAATATAAATGATAAGCATAGACTCTTTGAAAATCTGCACTAATATAAAATATATTGAGTTCCCTGAAAACATGGTACCTATACATTCTAAGCTACATTTTTTACCCTTTATTTTTTATTAGTCTTTGTAATTTGGTGTCAAAATTGCATTTAGTTTTGTTGAAATTTACATGTTGTAAAAACAATCATCACAGAATATTTTATGAATGGCACTGACTTGGGAATGAGAAATCACACTTTGGGTTTGCTTTTAACCTCATGGTTTCTTTGTAATATGTATGTGATAAATTTAAGATTTTAATTATAGGCTCCTTGAAATAGTCAAAAATGACACTGAGAAGGAGAATTTGTTTCATAAAGAGGGATCTGTTCTGTCATTTCTGTACATCTGAGCAAAACAGAAATATATATATATATATTTTTTTTTAAAAGAAGACATTGTACTTTAAAATGAATTCATTTCCTAGGGAAGTGAACTTCCCTAAGGCATACCTCCTGTGAAATAAAACTATAAATAAGACTCAAGCTCTCCAGGTGACATGGAGTCCAAGTGGCTGATAGAGATGCCTAAATTAAGATAATAGGAACCCAATGGCCATCTACCCCTTTGTTTCTGGAGAGGGAGGCTCTCTGAACTTAAGACACTTCCTATAACCAGAGCTGAGACAACATGGCTGGAAACCCCCACCAACCACCTAAAAGGGGCACCCAACAAAGACATCTTGTTTGGGGCCTGGAAACTACTCCAATTGGGACTCAGTTGTTTTCAACCAATTGGAACTGAATAAGTTTGCACCCTTCATTGCAATATGGACCTGACTGAGGGCTGGGGTGGGAACTTTCCCTGTTTAAGGGAGACCCTCCCTCTCATTGTTCTCTGGAGCACCCTCTCCTTTTATACTTTCTCCCCAATCTGCAGATTATATTTTCATAGAAAATCAAGCTCTCCTTTTTTTGTCCTCAGGAAAACTGATGGTCTTTTGTTAACAATTAATAATAGTTTTGTCCCTTTTAATTGTTAGCTTTTCTTCTTCCATGTGTAGAGTTACTATATTTTAGAAGGTAATCAAAATAATTGAAGTGTATACTTAATATTCTGGGGGAAAAAGAAAGAAAAAATAAGTAAAATTTACCAGCTTATAAGCTACTCATTTGCTTTTGATTTTATCTGTATCTTTTATGAACTTTATTTCTAAAGGTTTCTACATCACTATGTGTGTCATTTACCTCTAGGAGGCCATTGTAAGTAGTGCTCGGATTTGCATCTCTGTGCCCACAAGTACAGATTTCATAACTGGACACCCAAGTTCTATATTTTGAACCATGAAAAAGGAATAGCATCCAATTGAATACTGTTTTTTACTAGAGTATCCAGCAGCAGAGGCATTAAACATTAGCATCCAGTATGTGGGAATTGAATGGTTTTATTGCACAATACAGGAGAATTGCTCACTACTGTCTGTTCCTGCTGACAGTCCTGATGTTCAATCTGGTAAAATTCTCAAAGCATTTTTTTTTTTTTTTTAACGCAGTGCTTTGTTATTAGATGTTAATAGGTTCTTGGTCTATAGGAAAGGAAGCAACAGGACAATTAACATGAAAAAACTCAGTGTTAAAAGAGTCAATGGAAGAGAGTATGGTCTGAATAAGAATAAGGTTTGTTTTACTTTTTCTGTTTATTTTGTCAAGATAAGAGCAGAATAAAATGCAATAACTTAGACTTTAGCTTCTACACCAGAATAGCTAAGTAGCTGAGACATTAAACTTCATTTGTTAATTTATTCTTCTATGGCCATCTTCCCTGATGATGTCTCTAGAATACTTTAGTTTCCCTCTAGCTATGATGGCTCCATACAGATCCAGAATGTTAACATTACTAGAGCACTGTCCATGTAAGCTTTGCAGAATTAAAATTATCTTTCTAAAAATGCATAGAGGATATTTCATGTTCAATTAAAATTAATGTGAAAACTTATAATGCATTCAGCTATACATTATAATTGTGTTAACAGAAAAAAAAAAACTTTAAAATAATGTAAAGAGGTTGATTCTAAGCCAAATATGAGTAACCACAGCCCAGAGCTCCACAAACTCAAGAGTTCCTAAGAAAGTGTGCCTGAGGTTGTAGGGTTACAGTTTGATTTTACACATTTTAGAGAGACAGGAATTTCAGGTAAAATCATAAATCAATACATAGAAAGTATATATTGGTTTGCTCTGAAAAGGTGGGGTATCTGCAAACAGGAGCTTACAGGTTGTAGGTGGGTTCAGAGATTCTTTGATTTGTAATTCATTAAAGAAATAAAGATTTGTCTAAATGCTTCAAATCAGTAGAAAAAATGTTTTAAGATAAGGAAGATTATTAATCATAGAGCAAAACACAATATACTGAATCAAAGTGATCTGTTAAGCAATTCGATGGCCTGCAGACTTGACCCACCCACTTTCTTTCCTTCCTTCCTTCCTTCCTTCCTTCCTTCCT
>NW_012135747.1:4456580-4460901 GCF_000956105.1 Propithecus coquereli
TCTTTCTTTCTTTTCTTTCTTTTCTTTCTTTCTTTCCTTTTTGAAACAGAATCGCTCTCTGTCTCCAGAGCTAGAGTGCAGTAACATAATCATAGCTCACTGCAACCTCGAACTCCTGGGCTCAAGCAATTCTCCTGCCTCAGCCTCCTGAGTGGCTGGGACTACAGATGCATGCCACTATGCCAGGCTAATTTTTTTATTGTTTTGTAGAGACCATGTCTCACTCTTGCTCAGGCTGGTCTTTAACTCCTGGCCACAAGCAGTCCTCCCATCTTGGTCCCCTAGAGTGCTAGGATTAAAGGCATGAGCCACTGCACTGGGCCTGCAGGTATGACTTAACCTTTGCCTTGCCTGGCTTTAGGTCCTGTTTGCAATTAGTCTAAATTCCCAAAGGAAGGAGATATAACAAGACTACCTCCCTTTCCTTCATGACCCAGAACTCAGTTTTGAGGTTTTTCTGGGGTCTCCTTGGCCAAGAGACAGTCCATTCAGTCAGTGGGGGTTGAGGGGGAGGAAGGGGTGCCTTAGGGTTTTATTTTTGGTTTACAATAGTATAAACAATCTTTTCCACCATTTCTATAAAATTTAGAAAATACTTTAAAACTTCAATTTCCCCTTCCCATCATACATTGGAATAGCTGAATGATATAATTATAGAATCAGCATATCTTAAAGCCAGCTTAGACTTTAGCATTGACAGAACTTAGCAAGTTAGAAAAACCTTGAATTTGAGTTATGAACCAATTACTTTGGGGAGTAAAGTATCTTCAATTTTGGGAACATACTTATCTGTTCAAAGCCTCGATTTATCTTCAACTATAAAAATGTAACAGACATGTATCTTGGAATTTTTATAAGAATTAAAAGTAATAATGCATATATAGTGTCTAGCACAATGCCTGGGAAACAACAGACACTCAAAAAGTACTTGTAAAAAGTGCAAAGAAACCGGGTGGTAACCAGAAGATACTATTGTGTGAAGGAGAGAATAGTTGGGGGAAAGAATAGCACCAAAATTTTTCTTACTTTGTTAGAAAAATTGAAGTGTGTTCAAAATTCCTGGCTAATTAATTGTAGTTATCTGTAGATAATGTATGTTATTGAATATGTAGAATTAAACATTATAGTTTTCTTCCAATTTTAGAAGCTAAACATTAGAGTGCTTATTAAGGGTCTAAATTAAACTTGATACTGAATATAGACTGTTTGAATAATCTCCTTTGTTGTTACTGTCTATTATCCAATATTGATACATTATCATTAACTAAACTTGACAGTTTACATTACAGTTCACTGTGTGTTGTAAATTCTATGGATTTTGCAGAATTCATATTGGCATGTTATTCATCACTACAGTGTAATACAGAAAATCTCTTTTATTTAATCCATTGTCTGGATGTTCCATAGCTTCTTTATCCATTCACCCACTGAGGACATTAGGGTTGTTTCTGTGTTTTTGGCAATTATAAATAAAATTGCTATAAATATTCATATGCAGTTTTCATGTGAACATAGGTTTTAAATTTATTTGGGTAAATACCAAGGAGTGTGATTGTTGGATTGTATAGAAATAATAATTCTACACTTCTTATGGAACCAGAGAAGACTCCGTATAGCAAAAGCAATCATAAGCAAAAAGAACAAATTGGCAGGAATAAATTTACCAGACTTCAAGCTATACTACAAGGCTATAATTACTAAAACAGCATTGTACCGGCACAAGAAGAGAGACATAGACCAATGGAACAGAATTGAGAAACCAGATATAAAACCATCCTCATATAGCCATCTAATCTTTGACAAAGCAGACAAAAACATACACTGGGGAAAAGAATCAATACTCAATAAATGGTGCTGGGAAAATTGGATAGCCACATGTAGAAGACTGAAACAGATTCTGCACCTGTCACCTCTCACAAAAATCGACTCATGGTGGATAACAGACTTAAACCTAAGGCATGAAACTATAAGAATTCTAGAAAAAAATGTTGGAAAACCTCTTATAGACATTGGCCTAGGCAAAGAATTTCTGAAAAAGACCCCAAAGACAATCACAGCAACGATAAAAATAAATAAATGGGACCCTATCAACTTAAAAAGCTTCTGCACAGCCAAGGAAATTATCATGAGAGCAGACGACCTATAGAATGGTAAAAAATATTTGCACATTACACATTTGATAAAGGGCTGATAACTAGAATCTATATAGAACTCAGGAAAATCCACAAGAAAAAATCAAACAACCCCATTAAAAAGTGGACAAAGGACATGAATAGAAATTTTTCAAAAGAAGACAGACTAATGGCCAAGAAACATATGAAAAAATGCTCGACATCTCTAATCATCACGGAAATGCAAGTCAAAACCACAATGAGATATCACTTAACTCCAGTGAGAATGGCTTTTGTCAAAAAAGTCCCAAAACAACAAATGCTGGAATGGATACAGAGAGATAGGAACACTCACGCACTGCTCGTGGGACTGCAAACAAGTACAACCTCTATGGAAAGTAATATGGAGATACCTCAAAGAACTAAATTTAGAACTGCCATTTGATCCAGAATTCCCACTTCTGGGTATCTACTCAAAGGAAAAAAAGACATTCTATAAAAAAGACATCTGTACTTGAATGTTTATAGCAGCACAGTTCACAATTGCAAAGATGTGAAAACAACCCAGTGCCCATCACTACATGAGTAGATTAACAAATTGTGGTATATGTATACCATGGAGTACTACTCAGCCATAAGAAAAAAGATGAACTACCTATTGTATTATCCTGGATGGAGCTGGAGCCCATTCTACTAAGTGAAGTATCACAAGAATGGAAAAACAAGCACCACCTGTACTCATCATCAAATTGGTATTACCTGATCAATACTTACGTGCACATATAGTAGTAACATTCATCGGGTGTCAGGCAGGTGGGAAGGGGGAGGAGAGGGGATGGGTATATTCACACCTAATGAGTGCAGTGCACACCATCGGGAGGATGGACAGGTTTGAAGCTCTGACTTGGGGCAAAGGCAATATATGTAGCCTAAACATTTGTACCCCCATAATATGCTGAGATAAAATTTAAAATATGTATATAAAGAAATAAAATTCCTTTAAAAAAAAAGAAAGAAAGAAAGAGCATGTTTGGTTTTGTAAGAGACTGCCATTCTGTCTTCCAAAGTGTCTGTACTGTTTTGCATTCCCTCTAGCAAAGAATGAAGAGTCCCTCTTGCTCCACCTTTTCACCAGCTTTTGATGTGGTCAATGTTTTGGATTTTAGTTATTCAAACAGGTGAAATTCCTTGATAATAAATGATATTGAGAATCTTTTAATATGCTTATTTGTAATATGTATATTCTTGGATGAAATGTCAGCTCAGATATTTTGCTCATTTTTCAATTGAGTTTTTTCTTTTCTTATTATTGAGTTTTAAGAATTCTTCATGTATCTTGGATACCAATCCTGTATCAAATATGTGTTTTGAAAATATTTCCCAGTCTGTGAATTGTCTTTTCATTCTTTTAACAATGTCTTTTGCAGAGTAGGAGTTTTAAATTTTTATGAAGTCAAATTTATCAATGTTTCTCTTTTGGTAATTATGTTTTTGGTATTGTATTTAAAAAGTCATTGTCAAATTCAGGATCACATAGATTTGTTTTCCTCTTTTATCTTACAGGAGCTTTATAGTTTTGTATTTATTTTCTTTTCTTTTTTTTTTATTTCAGCATATTATGAGGGTACAGATGTTTAGGTTACGTATGTTGCGCTTGCCCCCCCCAACTCCAAGTTTCAAATATGTCCATCCTTCGGTTGGTGCGCATTGCACTCTTTGTGTATGCAAATACCTGTCCCCTTCTCCCCCCTCCCCCTATCCCCTGCCCAACATCCAATAGTTGTTATTCTTATATGTGCATTTATGTGTTGATCAGTTAATACCAATTTGATGGTGAGTACATATAGTTTTGCATTTTAAATGTAGGTCTATGATTCAACATATAATTTTTTTAACATATAATTTTTGCTTCATATTTTTCCCCTGGATAGAGTCATACTTGAAAAATTAGTAGCTTCCAAGTCAAAACATACAGTCTAAGAATAATTTTCTAAATTTGAAAGCATGATTTTTACAAATTTAAAGTGACCACATGCCAAAAATTTATTATTGAGAGGCACTAAGATGATAAATCTTGTTTAAAGAAAATTAGATAAAAAAAGAATGGTTCAATAAAATTTTCTCATTTAGAAACAAAACTAGTTATGCCCTACAGAACAATAAAACTATAACCTTTAGGATTATCTTTCCTACAAAAATCTTTCCTATCT
>NW_012135747.1:4461481-4508912 GCF_000956105.1 Propithecus coquereli
GAATAATAAAAAAGTGTTTTTCTTCCCCTGGTTACTACATTATAAACCCTTTGCAGACAGGGACTGTGCTTTGTTTATCTTTTATATAATCTGCATTTTGTAACATATAGTAAGATTTTGGGGAGAAGAGACGCAGGAAAGGATTTAGGATACACAAAAGGGGTGAGGAATTTTACATTCAGCTATATTCATACTCTTTATTCTCAAAGGTAGTACTTGCTTAAATCTTTCTGTGGGAGATGAGTGAATTTGAAAACCAATCATCATGATCAAATTCTAGCCCAACAGAAATTTTGACCACCTTTAAGTAGATACATAAACTACAATTAACTGAGATACTAATGTACTCCATTTGCTTTTTAGTTTCATGTATTTTTGGTACAGAGGAAAGAAAAATTACTGTTTTTGTTTTTTGAACATTTGTGCAGTTGCCTATGTAACGGGCTTTAAATTTACAGCTGTGGAGCCAGGTGTCCAAAAATGGAAACTTGTTTTCTTATAATTAAATTTAGCTTAACTCTCTGAGCTCAGATACACTGGGTAGTTAATCTTAATCTTGCGGATTTAGGAAAATCAATATATTTTGGATTATAATTCAGTTTCTTTAGAAAAAATAGTTAATATCCTTTTCTCTTGTATTCTTCCTTTCTCCTCAGAGTCTTTGTTTTATGTATTCACATTATCAAGGGAGGAAATTGTTGATGGAGTATTATTCCTTGCCTGATGGATTATAGCATAAATTCTTTTCCCCTTCAGACTTTTCCATTCATATATTTAAAGTCCACCTTCAGGAATTAAAAGGAAAAACTAGTACCTTACAATAAAATCTGGCTTTTACAAATAAAATGTGCTTCTACTTTCAGTCTATTCTTTCGGTTATAGATTTATAAAATTCTACTTTGGAGGTCAAATACCAATAAATTAACTGGATTTTGTCTTCTATTACACTTTCCCTGGGGCAATAGATTTGACCTTCAAATTCTGGCTTTAATTGTGGAAAACTGAAGAATTAAGAAAAATTATAATTTTTCAGAAAAAGCATTTCAAAATCTTATTGTACAAAAATTGCTGCACTGGTTAAAGGTGAATTAGAGAAGCTTACAACAAATGAAATGCCTTTTAGTCAAAGATCAGTTCCTTTACTGTCCTGTGTATTGTTATTTTCCAGCATAATAGAAATCACCCTTTACATCTCAGGATGGCTATAAAATGATTGATAGAACTTACTAGTAATTCAGCAATTCTCTGCTCTTCAATGAACACATTTCAGCATTTGCCACTAACATCACACCATTCCACCACTCACCTCAAGTCAAATGTTAAGCTGATATTCTAAAGCTGTTAAATCTTCCCTATATGTCAATACTTCAAGCATGATATTCTAAATATGGCTTTTCTATAATAACATATTCTCTTTCTTTCAAATCTCATTTTTAAAATAATGTAATTACTGAATTCAAGAACATCTACAGTTGATAAGTTAATTAGAGGAGAGTTTCTAATGATGTTTACCACGTCTAATGAGTAAACCTATTCCATCAGTGAAGTCTTAGGAGATACAACAGGAGGAAGTTTTACACAAAGTACTTGGTATTTTTTTCTTTCCTGGAGGTTTAAGGGCTATATAGCTGGTGTAAAATCTCAAGCAGTTCATGAAGATCTTTTAGCTACTTAAATTTACTTGAAATATGAATAGCAAAGAAATAACCATTTTTAAGATATTAGTTTAATGTTTAGTTATTGTGCATATGTGGGAGGTACCCAACGTTTTGACTTTATTTTTCTGGCATTCTATGTTTAGTTTCATGCAAATAGTTGTTGCTAACATTCTGGGAAACATTCAGGGTCATGAGAAAGTGTCACAATAATGGAAAATTTGCAAACTTTCTCTGAAACTTTTAGAAATTCCACAGATTATTTAGGCATCAACTCCAATGTTCTTATTACAGTGGCCTCAAATTAAGTCTGGTTATACGCTTTTTGCCACTTATTTTACTTGTTGTTGTTTCATATTATGTATGTTTGTTTAGGACTTTTATTTCTATATCTGACTTTACCTCTTTAATTCCTCAACAAGATTAACACCATGACTTCTGACAGCATTATTTAATTGCAAAGAATAACCATACAACCTTGTGTAAAGCCAAACAAAAAAGAACCAGAAAAATTCCTGCTATATTTTTATTCCCTGCTTTAAATAATAAAATAAATTGGTGGGCATATATATCATTGTTCTATAGAAGAGATGAACACTCAATACACTGTTAGTGAATTTTTTTGTATATTTTCTCCTGTGCAAAATTCACTAGGAAACAAAAGTTTGTGGCAACTATGGTTTCATCTTTAATTAAGCAGAAATTACAGAGTTTATTATATAATTAATCTTCTAAGAATGAACATTGTTTTTTTCCCCTAAATATTTTTTCACTTGTGTAGGACTGAGAAATCTAGCTCTGCAATCTAAAATTAAGCACCTTTAGTGAATATAGATTAAACATTCATTGTATACATATACATTGTATTTATTTCCTAAAAAAAACTTGCCAATGTACTTGGAAAATGATAGTTTTTTAATGTGTCATTAAAGTATACCTCTGTGGACTTTTAAAAAACACTTGATTATTATGCCTTCTACACTCAAATTTGTACTTCCATTCTGGGGGAAATATGATGGTGTTGATACACAGGTGCTTTCTATTGAGATGAGACCATGCCTGGATCTTTTATAGTCCTTAATGATACATCCATAACTGAATGCTACAAATTAGGTTAAAACCCTAGTGAATTGGCTGGGTGCAGTGGCTCACACCTGTAATCCTAGCACTCTGGGAGGCCAAGGCAGAAGGATCACTTGAGGTCAGGAGTTTGAGACCAACCTGAGCAAAATCAAGACTCAATCTCTACTAAAAATAGAAAAAATTAACCGGGTTTGGTGGTGCATACCTGTAGTCCCAGCTACTCGGGAGGCTGAGGCAGGAGGATTGCCTGAGCCCAGGAATTTGAGGTTGCAGTGAGCTAGGCTGATGCCATCGCACTCTAGCCCGGGCAACAGAATGAGACTCTGTCTCAAAGAAAAAAAAAAAACAAAAAACAAAAACCTAGTGAATTTATAATGAAAATTTTCAGTCTTTAACTTTTTTCATGTAAATGACCTAACTGTCCTTGTTATGAGTTAAACTGACATAATTTCAGGCCACAGAAGTTTCTACCTATGTTTATAATCTATAATTTAAGATTTAGACAAAATAATTTTCTGTTCCCAGGTTTGCCTTATAAGAGAGTCTTCATTCACTCATTCAACAAACATTATCGTCAGCCTAACAAGGGCCCAACATTATAACAGATATTAGATACAATACCTCAAGGAATAAGATAAAACTCCTGCCTTCAGATATATTTCACTTTCTATTAGAGAGATAGTTTTATAAGTAGTTCATTAAAACACAGGAAGAAGCTCTAATGGAAGCATATAAACCATTTTATGGAAATCGCAAATATTAATAACATGGAACAATGTTTGTCTTATAGGGAATGAGGAGGTCAGTAGGGATTTCCTGAGGAAGAAACATTTGATTTGTGTCTTAAAGGAATAGTAGGAGTTGAGCAAGCAGACAAAAGGAGATAGGCAGTCTAGGTGAAGGTTCTAACAGTTCCATGGGACAAAGGTATGGAAGAACATGGAAGATTTTGGAAGTCATAAAATACATATAACTGAAGCATGAGGGCTACAGAGGAATGATAAGAGTCAGGTCAAAAAATGTCAACAGGAACTATATTCTATGGTAGTTCAATTTTATTTTCTATATAGTAAGAGAAAGGTGTGACTCTGTAAGGTAGTTAATATCTTTGTGAATGATTGTCCTCTTTAGCTTACACAGATAGTCAGCACATATACACAGTGCATTGAGAGAGAGACAGAAAAAGATTTAATGATATGTTCTGTAATTACTGAGATCTTTTTCTTATGGTTGTTTTCTGTGTGTGCTTTTAAGAAATAGAGTGTTTAAAGATGTTGGATGGGGATTCATGTGATAAAGCCAGAAGCCAAAGCATCCGTTATTTTAGTATTCTTTTAATTTCTTAGGTATCATTGCCCGTGTTTGTTTATATTCCACGTATTTGTTCATCTCTATTCATTAGTTTTATCTTGGTGTATTAATCATTTTATAGAGAAAGAAAATATTATGTTGCTGTGATAGTAACTCCTTGCTGTGTTCATGCTCCTAATCATGCAAAGAGAGAAAGAGAAGAGGAGATCAGGAGACACTCTTCAGAGTGGTCAACTTTCTCTGGGATTAGTTTGCTTCGAATCATTCAATGTTTTAAAAGGCTTACATATATATACATACATATATAATGGGTGTTTTCACAGACTTTGGGAAGTTATTGCTTTATAATATAAAAATTATATTTTTGACATTTTTCATTATTAATTTACAAGGTTTCTGTAATATTCTGTAATATTGTAAGTCAATAAACATCAGTTAAATAGGAATTTGTAGGTTTATTTTTCAATATATTTAACATAGGTGATGCTCTTGCAAAATTTTATGACTTCTATGATATTGCTTTTATTCAGAAGGCAGCATTCCATCATCACATATTTTTGTTTTAATCTAGAAACTGTCTTTAATTTCCACCTATATGTCACTCTAAAATCTAATCTACTGGAACTAGAATCTAAAATAATATGTAACAATAAAATCACTCTTAAAAATATAAAATTTTATATTTCATTGATTTTGCTATTAAAGAATAAAGGGATATAAGCAAACTACATCTCTAACGTTTCTTCGTAATTCTCAATATCCCCCATTCCCAATATGCACTGTATCTGAAATCAGAAGTTAACATAATTATAGTGTGCTAGATTTGTCTGATAAAAAAAAACACACACATTCACAAACTAATTCGATTTGTTTACTTACAGAAAGTCACATCCTGGAAGATGTCAACAAGTGCATCATAGCCTTAAGAGACCAGGATGCCGATAATTTGGACCGTGCTGCAGGTGCTATCAGGGGCCGGGCGGCAAGAGTTGCTCACATCGTCACAGGTGAAATGGACGGTTACGAGCCAGGGGCTTACACTGAAGGTGTGATGAAAAACGTTAACTTCCTCACAAGTACTGGTAAGTCTCAGTCCCCAATAACAGCTGCACTGTTTCTGATATTTAAATGTACACAGCTAGCAAATATTCCATATCTACATAAAAGAAATCTCAGTCTGTGTTGCATATTTTGACATACATTGCTATACTACCTGGTGCTTGCATACTGTGGTTATGTTATTTTAAATTTATTTTTGAGAAGTAAATATATTCATTGGCAAAGAGGTCTTTTATAAATATGCACATTATATAAATTACCCAAAGGCCTTAGCCACTTGTGAATGTTTATTAATGTAAGAGCTGTTAGGAGATATAATTAGGCCAGTATGGTATTAAGTATGTAATAGTCTCCAAACCCTCTTTTAACTGCATCATTGATACCCTCAGGTTTTTTTTTTTTTAATATATATTACTTAAACACAGCAATTTTGTCCTTTGTTTTCAGAGAAATGCTCTCTTCCTTCATCTGCAGACTTTTTGAAAAACAGTATTTTGTTCTTGCATTTAATCTTCTTTGATTGCATAAGAAATATGGAACTAGGATTTTGTTCTGGTTGCAGCACCCGTTAATATTTTCTAAAATCAGCCAGTAAATGTTTAGTTTTGAATCACTCAGTAAAATGACATTCTTATTTTTAGCATTATTATTAAACTCACATAAATGTCTGAATTCATATGGATTTACAGACAATGAGGGCAGTCATTATTTTTACAAGTCATCTTGGCAGAACTCCTTCCTGTGAAAATCCTTAGTGACTTTGTGAAATCCTTAGGTTGAATTTTTTTACTGTTGTCTCTTAACGCTAAGGTGATGGTCATTCTGTGGTTACTAAATATTTGAAATTCCATACTTAAGTTATCTATACTATAGAATCATTCTTTATGTTATGCATATGGCATATTAAAATTTGAAAATATGCACATTGTTGAGCAAAAGGAGTAGAAGGGACAAGGATGGGTAATTTTTAAATTTTTCTTTGCTTTTTTTTTTTGGAGGGTGGCTGTTCTTTGCAATTAATTAATTAAGAGAAACATAATAAAAGTTGAAAAATCTTCACTAGAAACTAGTTCTGAAGAACTGTGCCACAAGGCAAGTTTAGCAAGAAAATTGATGATTTTCCTAACATGTTGATACAGAAAAGCATTGATGAAGCTGGGCAGAGTTTTCTCATTATCTCTTAAAGTAGTGAAATGCAAATAATGTGCTAAGGAAAGATGGAAAGGTGTATCTGCAACTCTTGATATTAAACTTATATTTTTATACCCACTCCTCAAAGTCACGGGTGTCAATAGGGCACACAGTAGGTGCTTTTTCAATTAGGTGTGGTGATACATTTACTTAAAAAGATGATTGTGTTCTGGTCATTCAGTATCTCTTCCCTAAACTAGATTTAAGTGATCCTTTCTACTTGGTCAAAATCAAGTACAGAGTTTTCTGTGTCCCTGATTTTTTTCTATCTTTTGAGAATGGAATGTATATAAATGAAGAATGTTTCAGGGGTTCTTTTTTAGCTAAATAAAAATTTCCTATAGGGAATTGAATGGGTAAAATCTACCAGGGCTACTATATCTTGCCTCTGTTTCAGTTTTATAATCTTATTAGTAAATCTTGTGAACATGCTCTTTATAATCATAATGTCTATGTGAGGTGCCAAATTTATAGTTTTATACTGCACAAGGAAAGAGTTTATGTATGCCATAGTCAAAGAAAGAAGTGGAAGTGAAATTCTATAGTGTTCAGAATGTGAAGTATATTGTGGAAAACTGTTTACAATCAATCTGAAATCAGTAAATAATGAAACAAAATTAATTACACATTTAATTACAATTTTGTTCATTCCTCTGTGATTTATAATGATCTTACCAGATAACCAACCAATACAGCTACATCATCACAATCAGAAGAGAAAGAAGCCCTTTTTCCTCTAATTAGTTGTATATAATTTTAATTAAAATCCTCCAGGTAGATTGTGCTCTATATCCCAAATATAATGAATATAGAAAAATCCTGGGTTATTCTATATAAATAATACATTATTAATAAAGCAATGTATTAATAGTTTATAACTCTCCAATTTTGTCATTTTAGTTTTTTAGATAATATTTTTGGTGAATCTTTGAAAAAAAGCTTTTCATTTTTGTTTATGTCTAATTTTAAACTTTTCTCCAAACAGCTTTCCTTAAAATTTATCAAAAACACGCCTCACTAAAGGGAATTCTGAGCAATAAATTAGATGAAAAGCTAATTAGATCAGTTTGATCTTAACCAAAGCTGAAAAATGTGAGCATTTTTTCTCCCATAGTGATATTGTCTATGAAAAATACTTCCAACTATTCTATCCTCCACAATTAACAGGAGATATTTATCTTTGTTCACATCTCCTTCATATCCTAGACTTATTATTTATAAATAATTATCAAATTAAATAATTGGAAATGTCATGATTGGTGTAATGAAGATTTAATAGTTCACATTTTACCAAGTGAATAGTAATATATGTGTCCTTTTTTTCCCTTTGTTTCTTATTCTTTTATGTAGTCCTCAGGTCTTAACCCTGCTCTTGAAAATAACTTAATGAGGAACAATTGTGAGTTGTTTTTATTACTGAGACTTCAAAGACTTATTTTGTAAAATTGTCTTTAAAGTATTGTCATCAAGGATGAAACCCAAGCCATACTTATCTAAATCACAAAGAGTGTTTTTAGAACATAGCACCTTTGATTTTAATCAGACAGTTGTGGCTCATTAACACCTTTTCAAGATTTGATGATCCTCTAAATATTTTCTCAGCATTAGGAAGCAAAGTTGCCTTGTTACATTTCAGGAATTCATATTGTTCACAGACCCTAGAAGTTTTGAGCAAAATTTAGTCAACATCTGGATTGCTCTATTTCACTCAGACAGAGGCATGACATTGTAATCTCCAGGTGTAATTATTTTTCCACCCCATACTTCCCTGTTACTAAGCTCCTCCTCTTGTCAGGGGACATGAGGACGAACTTGATAGGAAAGAGAAAATATATTGGCTTTTTTTTTTTTTTTTTGATAAATAACAAACCTTCTGGATTACAGTTTGAAGGCTTATAAGTCACACTCTTAATAACCACTTCAGTTCTTTCCTAGTAGATTGGGAAAATACCTAAATCAGTAGTGGACTGACATAGTATATTTTTGTGTGGTTTATGGACTCTATCAAATCCATAAATTAGGAGGCCTGAAGGCATCTGTTTCAAACCTCCAAACCCCACCTGGTTTTACTGTCAGCCAGGCTCATGGACCAAAACAGAAAAGGCATATAAATGAACCTGACCAAGACATCCTGGTGGCATCCTGTTGGTAACTGGTAGTGATGGCAAATAAAGCTTCATTCATCAAGTACCCAATGAAGCCCGAATTGGAACGTGTGTATCCAGAATTCCCTCCTTCTTAGAATGGAGAAGAGCCATATAGTTACATTTCTTTAAATCAAAGGCAAATGAGACAGTTGAAAATAATTTTGAGCCAACAAATACTTCTGAAATTTTGTTGTGAAGTTTTCTTCAGACTAGTTAAACAGCAGATAGACTTTTAAGATGTATTTCATTTTAAAATTAGTTTTAAAAACTTTAATAGCAATCAGTAACCCTATCAGTCCCATTTCATTCAATGTGTTTTATTGACTTCTCTTTCATTTTAGTATGTTTTATTTGCTAAGTTCTATAGCTTGATTAAAAAAATGCTACCTTCCTTATGTTGCTTCTCTGTCCTACAACCTTAAGTAGTTAAAAGATAAAAACCAACTCAGGGAAGGACATACTATATCAAAAAATAGTAGTTGGGAAATTGAATAGCCATATGTAGAAGAATGAAACTGGATCGCTATCTCTCACCCTATACAAACATTAACTCAAGATAGATAAAAGACTTAAATGTAAGATGTGAAATCATAAATATTCTAGAAGAAAATCTAGGAAAAACTCTTCTGGACATTGGCTTAGGCAAAAAATTTATGACTAAGACCCCAAAAGCAAATGCAACAAAAACGAAAGTAGACAAATGAAACTTAAACTGAAAATCTTCTGCACAGCAAAATAAATAATCAAAAGAGTAAATAACCTACAGAATGAGAGAAATTATTTTCAAACTATATATCCTTAAAAGGACTGATATCCAGAATCTACAAGGGACTCAAACAACTCAGGAAGGAAAAAAAACAAAAAAAAACAAAAAAAATCACAAACATTAAAAAATGGGCAAATGAACATTTTTCAAAAGAAGACATAAAAATGGCCAAGAAACATATAAAAATGTTCAATATCACTACTCATCAGAGAAATGAAAATTAAACCCAAATAAGATAATATCTTACTCCAAATAGAATGACCATTATTAAAAAGTCAAAGAAACAATAGATGTTGGCATGGGTGCAATGAAAAGGGAATGCTTATACACTGCTGGTTGGAATGTAAATTAGTATAATCCCTATGGAAATTAGTATGGAGATTTTTCAAAAAACTAAAAGTAGAGCTACCATTTGATCGAGCAGTTCCACTACTGGGTATTAACCCAAAGGAAAAGAAATCATTATATCAAAAAGATACTTGCAGTTGTAAGTTTATTTCAGCATAATTCACAATTGCAAAGATAGGGAATCAACCTAAGCACCCATTAATTGGCGAGTAGATAAAGAAAATGTATTATATGTATACTATGGAGGACTACTCAACCATAAGAAAGAGTGAAATAATGTCTTTTGCAGCAACTTGGGTGGAACTGGAGGCTAGTACCCTAAGTGAGGTAACTCAGGAACAGAAAAATAAATGCCATATGTTCTCACTTATAAGAGGGAGCTAAGTTATGGCCACAGAAGGACACACAGAGAGGTATAATGGACACTAGAGACTTAAAAGGAGGGAGTGTGAGAGGGGATGAGGGATGAAAACTTACCTATTGGCTACAATGTACACTACTCAGGTGATGGGTACACTAAAAGCCCAGACTTCACCCCTATACAATATACATGTAACAGAATTAAACTTTTCAACTTGTATCCCCCAAATCTGCTAAAACAAAACAAAAAACCAAAGGCTTTAATTCTAGAGTTCTTACCCTCTACTGTCTAGCAGTGTTTGAAAATTAGTAGTCTATAGACTAGATATGATTCAAAGAAGTTTTCTGTGTCTAATGGCATTTTGACCAGCCTAATTTTTATGTGGAGTTTGCTGAAACACTCCACTACTACTGCTGTCTTCTTTTCTAATGAGCTTAGGCCATAGTCTCCTCCACTCCCTCTCATTTTATGTTTATACACACACACACACACACACACACACACACACACACACACACTCGCAGTCTGCTTCACTCAATTTACCTTCCTCAACTGCAGAAGCTTTTGAATTCACCTAAAATTTTATTTATAACATTTTTTTCTTAGTGTGGGCCAAAAGGTACCTTCTACTCCATCTAAGTTGATAACTTTCACAATCCTGTGGATATGCCAGGATCATTACTGCCTTTAGGTTTTCTGCATCCTGTCTGTCTCATTTCGAATATCCTTACCTCTTGTTTCTTACATCAAATTCTGTCTTTCAAGAGACATCTTATGTCCATGTCCTTTAGAAACCACTTGCAATAGTGAATTCCTTCTGTTCTCATGTATTGTAGCTCTTAAGGGACGTGTTACTCAGTTACATCATTCCAGGCAACTATTAAGACACAGTATTAACAAAATGAAAAAAGAAAACCACATGATCATCTCAACTGATATAGGAAAAGCACTAGACAAAAGAGTATTTCCAATACTCTTCTGTGATAAAAACACCTAACAAACTAGGGACAGAAGGGACTATTTTAACATGACAAAGGGAATTTAAAGGGTAATCCAGTATATGCTATTGATGAACTCTTCATATAAACTTATACAGAAATGGCTTTTCTTTCGAAACAGAATGTAAGCTGCTGGAGAAAAAGACATTCATATATTTCTCTTTGCACCTCTCTCAGGGCCTACCACTGTGTCTTGTGTTAGATTTACAAAACAAAACAAAAACAAAACCCCTTTAATTGAACCTCTATGGTTTTCTTAATTCTACTACTGCAGTTGGAATGTGCCTTTTCTTCTCTACTGCGCTCTCAAAATATAATCATTCTTCAAAGCTTTCTCAAATGTCACCATCTTTGCAAAGGAGCTTCTGATTCCCTTTCAGTTAGAATTAATTGCTCCATTATCTGTGTTACTATGAGCTTGTCTTCTAGGTAATGTTTATTTCACTTTGCCTTGTATCATAATCAACCATTTACATACAAGTTTCTCCTAAAAGATTGTAATGTCCTTAACAGCAGACACCACACTTTATTTTTATCTTCTCCACTAGAGTCTACGCATAGTAGAGGTGTTCAATGATCATTGATCACCAAATTCTTCTCCAAACTTTTAGTTTAAAATTTACTACAAGATCATACCGTGATGTATATAATATAGTTAAGTAAAGTGAGAGAGTAAATAGTGATCCTAATTCAGGGAAAAAAAAAAAAAAAAACCTCAAAAGCAGTGGAATATAGCAAAGCCTGGGACAGAATAAAGATTAAGGAATTGATTCATTACTACTCAGAGTTAAATATTAGCCACTTCAAGAAAACTTGAGATAAAATTTTTAAAAGGTTCTTCAGTGAGCTTTTGAACAAGAGAACAAA
Organism: Propithecus coquereli; assembly: GCF_000956105.1. Taxonomy (NCBI): domain Eukaryota; kingdom Metazoa; phylum Chordata; class Mammalia; order Primates; family Indriidae; genus Propithecus; species Propithecus coquereli. Next base: position 4,473,268 of record NW_012135747.1, read on the forward strand.
AATTTTTTGTATTCAATTACCTACAAGAACCATGATTGAACTACATCTGTTGAAATATCTTACTAAAACTACTTTCACTAATGCTTCCGGCACACCCCTGTAAGGGCTAGCAACCATGCTTTAAAATTCAGAAGCCATTGTTGGCCAAGTTTTCTCCCCTTGTAGCAGTCTGAGAAAGGCTTCCAAATTATCTACTTTCTTCCTTGTATCTTCAGCGTTAATCTGACACCCTTTAACACAGTCAGAGAGCATAAACAAGGGTCTTCTGTATAGAGATCATTTGGCTAACCTGGGGTAAGTGAGTGTCTTCATGTTAGTGATTCCAAAGTTGGAAGTTAAATGACAGGTCTGCCTCTCTAAAGATGGGAAGATCCCATGGCCTTGGAAATGCTTCTTGTGTTCCCACAAGAGTGTGGGACCTTGGCTAACATTGATAGTTGAAGAAAACAGCTACTAGAACTCCTGAGTAGAAAATTGTTTTCTAACTAAAAAAAAACTGGATTTGAATAGGACCCAGATCCAGCTAGGGGACTGAGGATACTTCTTATCTTGCCATTTTAAATAAATGAAAATATAAACTTGTCATAAAAAAGAAAATGACATAAAAATTGAAATCTCCTGTATGTACCGTGTGATACAAAACTTCTTTGACCTTTTTGATATGGTACAAAAAGTTATCTAAAATGCCACTGTTGGTAATAGCCTTATTAACAAAAATAATACATTCTGGCACATTCGTAGAAATTTTATTATCAAAGACGAAATAATATAAAGGGCTTAAAAGTAGATTCCAGAGAATTATAAAGAGAGGTTGAAACATTGCCATATCCAGAAAATGTAAAATATGTAACTTTGAGGTTGATGCTAAATGAAGGATGGGTTAAGGATAATAGAGATGAATTGGCATGGGCTAAAAGGAAGGGAGAATTGGAAGAGGAATTGGAGAATTAGGATCTGCTGTGTGGTTATTTGCTAGTGCAAAGATGTCTTGTATCTTCATTAACTCTAGAACTCCTAGGATCAACATCAGATGCGTTGTCTCCAGGCAAACAAGACACTATCTAGAAAGAGAAATAGGTCACACCTTCATACCTTTCATTCTGATCCTACTTTTGCATACTTCTATAAAATGACTAATTCAGATTTACTCTATGGGCTTTTATATGGTGAAGGTAATAGGAAGAAAATAATTTATATTTAAAAGGATTAGTCTTAAAGAACTAGTTTTCATTCTGGGTTGCAAACAACAGAAACTAATAATGGCTAAATTAAACAGAAAAACACAGTGAGGCTGAAGAACAAGAAGAGAATACTGACAGAGTGCAGGGGACACTGCATATAGGAACCACAGTTAAAATTATTCCAAATAATAGCCATTTGAAGTGCCATTCCAGCCACCTCTAAACATTTAATGCCACTAATGGCATCATAATATTATGACATTGGACCCCACAGATGGTACATTCATTTGCCACCACATTCCAGATACTTTTACCACTAGAGTAAATCTCAATATATACCTGCTTTTGCTTCACTTGCTTTGAGTTCAATTTCCTGGGCAGAAGCTTTGAGCAAGCAGAGTGTAAATCATGCGCCCAGAGCATTGGCTGTTAGCATACAGAGGAGCAAGGACCTGGCCTTTGAGTTTCTCTGGAGACAGTGCTCTGCCTCGCACTCACACTGGAAGATTCCCTGGCATAGGAACGGGTTTGGGAGTCTGTGAGCAAGTTGAGGGGATGGGTAGTGATGAGAAGCAGAAGATGATTATCAACAAGGAGTAAAAGAAGCAGGGAAGGGAAATTGAGGATTGATTTTACCAAGTTCATTGGTCATCACTGGGACAATGGGACCACTTCCATCTGTATCACCCAATCAGGAACATTGTCCATCAGCAGCTTGTTGCCAACTCAATTCTTTTGGACGTTTTGTGAAAATTTTTAAAACAAGCATAAAAGCATGCTTTATTCTTGGTAGATTTATTGAACAAAGTATTATGATACCACTCCAAATCTATGTATGTTCCAGGGAAGATGTGCTATAGCAGAATATATGATGTGAATATGATTCTATTGCCAAGATAGTGTTTGATAAAACAGTGTTTGTTTTGCTACATCTTATGAAAACATAAAGGAGTCATGACATATTTTGAAAAAGCAGGAAAGTATATCCTCAGTGGATATACTGTAGAAACTTCAGTTTCTTCCTTTTTTTCCTTTCCTTAACTGCAACAATGACTAAAATTAACAGTCCTGTATCCTATTATTGTTCAAATGTAGAGTGATATTGTATTGATACTGTATAATTTTGTTTCAAATCCAAAGGGATAAGGACTTTGACTTCATTCATTTAAAGATTGCTAAGTACTAGACACTTTTTGTAACAGCATAGACTAGTGCCTTCTAAAATTACAGTGTTTGCACAGCCACTGGGAAAAAAGAAGTGGCGGCTCAAAGCCAGAGGCGATCAGAGGCTCTGAGGTGTCAAGGAGTCTTAGTTCCTTCCCAACTACCCTGAGGGCTAAGGAGATCAACACACCTCAAACTCACTAATACACACCAGTATGCCACAACACAGTTGTTAGGAGCTCTGGGTTAGACAGCTAGCTACTGGGTAACCCAACAATTAAGTCTCTTTGGAAGATAATTGCTGTAAAATGTTTTATAAACTGCAACATAGTATATGTTTTTAAAAATGTAGACAATATCTCAACAAAGCCATCTTCCTTCCACTTCATCTTGAAAATCAGATTTATGAAACTAATGAAATAACTCCCTTCAGTTGTTACAAGTATCTATTTCATGTATTAATAGCCCTCAGCTGCAAAGACAGTTAATTTTACTTGTTTAGAGATCTTTATATATAGCTTGGAAAGTCTGGTTATATATTTATTGATGTGAGCTGGTAAAATTTTTATATACTTATCTGTAAAACTAAATTTGAGGTTCAAGGTCACCGAGGCTAGACAATAAACTAAGGTGGTATGTCCCTTAGATTTTCTTTCCTCTGGCTTTGGAGCGGACATAAACCATGTGGAATTAAGGGTGTAAATCAGATTGCATTTCCCTTGGTGGTAAGTAATTGGGGCAAACAGCAGAATCTAATTGGCAATGGTTTTAGCCATTTCATCCCCAGTCTCTCCTTCCCAATTGTCTTTCATATCAATTTTTATGGGGGTCCTCAGATGTAGTCATGGTTGGGTGGAGGTGGTCACAATGAACATAATTATATCACCAAGTTTTCAAGATAAGAACAAATTTAGTAAGTGAAAAATTAAGCATTTCCAAGGTGAGTACCTATAGCTGTTGCCAAAATAAGGTAAATTGCATTTATGCTATCAGATTTCAGGGACATGAAAGCAAATGCTGAAAGGGCATATCATTGCTAAGAGAAAAACAAATTAGCAGGCCACATTTGCAAATGACAGTGTTATCTACAAACTTTAATAGATGTATTTTATTCAGTGAAGTCAGTAAATTATTTATCATAGTAGATGAATTAAAGGTTACTTCTCTTTCTCTTGGGGAAATCTATAAACATAGTGGGTATCTCAAGATGTTCAATGAAGAAAGGAAAGATTGTTTGAAAGTGGGAAGGATATTTTAAATGATAGCCACAGCTAGAAGAACAATACTGGGAGTAGAACAGGTGGACATTGATCAGGTGTCAAGTTAACCAGCTCAGAGAGGAGGAGATTGTTTAAGAAAAGCCAGGGAGATTTTAGGTAACTAGAAAACTACTGTGTGCACATACAGTGCCATGCTGATTTCTGCAGACGTGTATTTTTACTTCACAAATCAAATTGTCTAACTCACAGTAGTTTACAATGTCCTCTTTCCATAAATTACAAAAGAAACTATTACAGTTTAACAATGATACACAACAGGCTAAGTTCCTGGGAAGAGGTTTCCGCTGAAATGTATTAGTAACCCAGTGGTATCTTGGAAAACATAATATATTCTGACGATCATCCACCATTTAATTTTACTGTCTGCCAAAATTTGTAGCAGTTAAAGTTAAGTGAACAATTTATATTATAAAATTTCTCTGCTGATATAGGGATTTTTAAAGGACCATTTATTACAAACACTGCTGGCAATATTTCTTTAAGATTTCGGATAGTCTGAAGTCTAGTGTTGGTTGTAGGTTATAGTGATTTAAGAAAGGTTATACACATTCCTTTACCACATGCCTTAAAATTCTTAAGTAACTAAAAAGAATTAGAGTATGCATATTGATAAAAATAAAATTATTTTTGAAGGAAGAAGCAACACTAAAATATACTTCTCTTGCCATCTCCCATACCTTATTTTTTATTCTTCCTTCTACCAACTACTTCTATTTGTAAATAGTTGTTAATGTCTGTTACTGAGCCATCAATGGGCTCTGTACCAGTTACGCATAGATGCCAATAACATGGCACTGTCCTTTAGGAAAAGAAAAACTTTATTGTAGTAAGTCCACTGGTAAGGAGACAAGAGAAATTGCTCAAATCTGTCTCCCTGAGCTGGGGACTGGGTCTGGTTTTATAAACATAGAGTAATGAGGCATGATCTGATTGGATCTTGCAATGGGGTGATGCCAAGAGGCGTGCTCCGACTGAACCATGCCATGGAGTGATGACAAGGCTCAGTCTGATTGGATCCTGGATCCTGCCATGTGGTGTTTGCTTCTTAATTCAGTCCCAGCTCCTTGGTCTGAGCACTTACTCCATTCTTCATTGCACACTTGGTATATCTGGCCATATTCAGGTTACGTGACTTTCAACTTGGGGATTCCTGACAACTGCAAAACCACTCACAACTTTGTTACATAAAAGTTGAGCCAGATTTGTCTGATGTGGTTACATTTCTTCATTATTTGTGTTTTTTAATGTATTCATCCTATCTTCACAATTACAATCAAATAACTTTGAGCCCAGGAACTAACAATGCTTTGTTTTGATTGCCTTTTTCCATCTACTTAAAAGTTCACAAGAAAGAAAACTGATCAGATATATCTACCCCATCCCAGTCTAACATCCCTTTAAAATAACAGGAAAGGAACACAAAAGGGAATAAACTCATAATGGCAAATGCATGGGTGTAGGATCATGATAGAAGAGAAAAATATCCAGAGATAGAAAGCAGCTGAAAACATGTAAATAGATGAAAGAGAGTAGCAAAGGCCTCAATCTAGAATGTGCACAGGAGGTGTTGGCTGAGGAAGTGTGGATTCCTCCTGGACTGATGTTAGACTTCTTATCAGCAACACTGAATTCTGCAAGGCAATGAAGCAATGGCTTCGTGTTCAATGAAAAATTCATGTGCACTTGTTAATTTTCATCCAAATTATGTGGCAAGATAAAAACTTTTTTGTATGCATAAGAACTCAGAGAATTTCACTTGCACACAAGTTGTTTGAGAAATGACTTGAAAATTTGTTCAAACAAAACAAGTGATGAAAAAATCAGTAATAATAAGACATGGAAATTGATATTTGAATGTAACTTAGAGATACAATGAATAAAATGACAAAATGGCAGATGACTAGCAGATCTAGAAAGCAATTGATCCAAATTAGAACACGAAGTCAGTGGACTCCGAGAAAAGAAAATGAATTATAAAGGGAGCCTGGAATAGCTTAAGACAAACAGAATCACTAAATTAGTCTCATGATGAAGAAAGCAATTCACTATCCTCTCTAAAAGATATTAGTATATCAGTCCTCACCCAGCAGGCTTAGAATATCGTGAACCTAACTACAAAATCCTAAAACTTTAAAACTCTGTCTAGTTGTATTGTTATTAGTTCATGCTTAACTTTTTGTATTTTTTCACTGTCTGTATTTGTAATGTTTTTTGTTATTTTTAAGAAACCAGATTTTAATGTCTCATGATAAGCATTATCTGTTATGCCTGTTTTGAATATATATTACTTGTGTTTATATTAATGACATTTGTATATGTTTATATACAGTTATATTTTATCATAGTTATATATGTTGTTATAACTATATATAGTACATATTATATATAATATATAAAATGATTGATTTGTTTTAAATGGTCATTTTATAAAATAGAGTTATCTTACAGCTGAACTGGGGCTCTCCATGCTTATCTGCAGGAATACCTGGAAGTCTGATACTGACTTTAGTTCACAATAAGGACAAATGGATTAGCTTGTAATTTATAGTATGTTGTTTAAAGTTGGGAATCCCCTGGTGGCACCCAGGGCCAGCTTGTTTACATTGTTTAGAGGCGTGTAGATCGATGGCTTACACATGGTCTAACCAGTTACATAGCTTGTCTTGCTTATATGACCAGCAGGGAAAATATCTTCACGGTTCATAATCCAGAGATGAAGTGCATCCCATGTGACTCTGGGTAGGTGTACCCGCAAATCTCCCAGGTCCTGATGTTGGCCTGCACATTCTTTTTCCTACTATGCCGTGTTCTTTGTGTTTACTATATCTGTATCTTTATGTGAGTAGGTTCTGTAGAATTTTGTAAACCCTTTCAATTATTCAATTTTGTGTAGTTTTTGCACTCATAACTCATTTATTTTACAAAAATAAATGAAGATATCAATAACAACACACACACACACAGAGTCACACTCACACATCCACCCTAATCACACAGAGTAAGGCAATTACATTACTGCTCTGTGTTTGTTTGCTTTTTTGAAGGTCCTCAGTAAGCTTTTATAAATGGACTGTCTCAGTACATTTGGACTGCTATAACAAATACCGTAGACTAGGTAATTTATAAACAACAGAAATTTATTGCTCACAGTTCTGGAGGCCGGGAAGTTCAAGATCAAGGTGCCAACAGATTCAGTGTATGGTGAGTGCCCAATTCCTCATGATGATTCCTTCTAAATATCCTCACATGGTGGAAAGAACAAGCAAGTTCCCTCAAGCCTCTTTTATAAGGACACAAAGACCATTCATGAGCGTGGAGCCTTCATGACCTGATCACCTACAAGACCCCCTTCCTAATACTGTTGCATTGGTGATTAGATTTCAATATATGAATTTTGAGAGGACACAAATATTCAGACCATAGCATAGAAATTATGCTCTCAAAATTACTGGATAATGCTGTTTTCCCAGAGGACTTTTCAAGCTCCAAAACCTTAGTGACTAAATTTTCATTTCCTGCAGATGCCTGACTCACACATTATATCTCAATAGTGAATGGGTAAATCTTTCTCATGAGTACTAACTCAGCCTTTTATGGCCTATTTCCTGTAATAATGTGATCTGTCCACCAAATTACCATTTCATTATCCTGCATGCTTAAAAAGTCAGAATTGCAACTAACCTTATCCTTTCTATATTAGTTTTCTATTGCTGCATATCAAATTTCCCCAAAATTTGGCAAATTAAGACAGCAAATATTTATTGTCTTATAGTTTCTGAGGGTCAAGAATCTAGGAATAGCTTAGCTCTGTGGTCTCCAACCCTGGGGCGGTGACCCAGTACAGTCAGTGGCCTGTTAGGAAAACAGGGCCACACATCATTGCCTGAGCTCCACATCCCCCTCACCCCATACCCCCGTCCTCACACCCCATCTGTGGAAAAATTGTTTTCCATGAAACCAGTCCTTGGTGCCAAAGAGGTTGGGGACAACTGGTAGCTGATTGGTTCTGGCTAGGGTCTCTTACAAGTTTGCATTCAAACCATTGGCCGGGGCTGCAGCCATCCACGTCTCACCTGGGGCTAACAGATCTGCTTCCAAGATTATTCACGTGGCTGTTGGCAGAAAGCTTTAGTCCCTTGCCATGTGGATCTCCATGTGCTGCCTATATGTTCTTACAACATGACATTGGCTTGCCCCAGAGTGAGCGATCCACACGAGGGAAAGAGAGGGCCTAAGGTGGAAGCCAACATCTTTGTATAATGTAACTTCTGAAGTGGCATAACATCACTTTTGTTGTATTCAATTTGTCAGAAGCAAGTTATTAAGTTACTTAAAGGGAGGATATTGCACAGGCCATGAATACCAGGAGGTGGAGGTCACTGGGCCATCTTACAGACTGACTAGCACAACTTCTAAATTCTGGATATGCTTGATATGTTCCCATGTCACCAGATAGACTGTACATTTTTGAATTCATACATCTCTTAACCCCTCCCTGTTTTCTGACCAAACATCTAATTTTGGAAACGTTAGCAAAGGACCTGGCACATAGTAGACACTCAGTGAATATATATTAAGTGGATGAATAAATAATACAATGCCTATCTCACCAAGGACCCTTAATAAAATTGATTGATGTCACAGAATACTACGGAAAAGGAAATCCTCTCCCTGACTAATTCATACTCCATAGTTTTATAGTCTTAAAGACATAGAGGACCAGTTTATGACCATTGCTGTAAATATCACATAGTGTGCCACGGTCATGTGGAGAAAGCATTAAATAGAGAATTTTTATTTATTTATTTATTTATTTTTTGCCCACGGGCCTTCTTCTAAATAGGGAATTTTTAAAACCAAAGTTGTAGACTCAGGTTTACTACTAAATAATTATGAAAATTCCTTAAGTTATATGGGCCCATAACCTCAAGTGCTAAAAGAAGGGTGAACAAGGACCAGGGGCAGTGGCTCATGTCTGTAATCCCAGCATTTTGAGAGGCCAAGGTGGGAGGATCCCTTTAGGCCAGGAATTGGAGACCAGCCTAGGCAACATATTAAGACCTAGTCTTTACAGAAAATAAATAAAGTTCATCTGGGTGTGGTGGCATGTGTCTGTAGTCCTAGCTAACTACTCAGGAGGCTGAGGCAGAAAGATTGTTTGAGACCAGAGTTCAAGGCTGCAGTGAGCTATGATCATGCCACTGCACTTCAGCTGGGGCAGCAGAGCAGAGCAGGGTGGGGGGCAGGGAAAAAAAGGGAAGGGTGAGCTAGAACATCTCCAGTATTTCTATGCAAATCATTTTACTTATACCCCTTTTTTCATAAATCTAAGAGTCATTTGTCTATATCCTAGACAAGTGACATGTACTAATAGATTCGGTATATAGCTGTTTTCAAAATCTCAAAATCCTACAACTATTTAATAACTCAAGAAGAAAATTTACAAAATATAAAAAAGTTTTTTGTTGTTTTTTAATGCTGCAAACCTTGTGCATTCTTCCTTTTGGAGAACTGGATGTGTTGTCCCTATTTTAAATGACTTTTGTTATTGATGTTCTTCTAATGGTCATAAATCATTTATTTTCTATTTAAAAAAATTAAGAACAATGTATCAGGTTTGTCAAAAGAAAGAGAAGTACATAAAGACTCAGCAATTTAGTTTCTTATGTTTTAATAGGAAAATAATGTTTTTAGAGATTAGGACTAAACACTAAATTAGAACTTTAGCTCCAATATTTACCAACAATAAGTCATTTTAGGCAAATTACTGAGTCTAAGACTTAGTTTTATCATCTATAAAACAAGGACAATAAAATTTTCTCTTAGAGTTTTTGTGATAATTTACATTAAATAGTACATATAGATTTCTTGACACGCCTGCTACATAGTCTAATGTCAATAAATATCAACGGTTAATAATATTGTTGATGTTATTGGGTCTGAAAACAGTAGAACAGTACTTGGTGGCTAGATTTTCATATGATATACCTTCTGATTGAAGTGGACAAATACTAATAGGCAATCTATGAGGTATAAATTATAGAAAACAACAAATAAATAGTGAGATCTGTGTTCTTGTTCTGATAAAATTTTATTTCCAAAACTGCTTTCACTTAAAGATTTTTATTTTTGTTTTAATGATCTCATATCTTCTAGTCACTTTGGGCTGTTATAATAAATTACTATAGACTAGGAGGCTTAAACAACAGAAATTTATTTCTCACAGTTTCTGGAGGCTGAAAGTTCTAGATCAGGGTGCCAGCATGGTTGGGATCTGGTGAGGGCCCTCTTCCTGGTTTGCAAACAGCTGCCTTCTTGCTGTGTCTTCTTCACATTGTAGAGAGCAGAGAGAGGAAGCAAGGGCACTAATTCATTCATTCATGCTGTGTCCTCATGATCTAATTACTTCTCAAAGACTCCACCTCCAAATACCATCAACTTGGGGATTAGAATTTCAACATGTGAATTTTAGGGGGACACAAACATTCAATGCACCACATCCAGGTTCACCAGTTTATGTCCTTTCTTCAAATTAAAATCATTTTGAAGAAAAAAATCTTTAAAATTCGAATTGTAAGTAGCGAAAGATATAGAAAAGGATTTTTGTTGTTGTTTTTTTGCCTGGTCTTTAGCAGCTTAATTCTATTTTGAAATGTATTGTTATTCCATATGCTTAAGAAATACAATGGTAGAGGAAACAGTGCATTTTATACCAAAAGAAAAATAGTGAAAGATTAAGTCCTCTGATTTATCTGAGCTTATGGTGAAGGCACTTATTTAAAGAAAATGTTTTCCTTTTTAGAGACAGCAACTCTTTTATAAAATTAAAAAGGAATCAAGGACACCTACTTAATATGTAGTCATTTTAATGACAGATGCCAGTTTAACGAAACATGAAAAGCAAATTTGAGAGCATTTTTCTATATAACACCTATTCAGTTTTAAAAAATAAACATTTGACTCAACTCTCAGAGCAAAGATATTTAGAAGGATTTTTTAAAGCTTCCAATTTATCAAATTACCTTTCAATAACTTTGTGTACCTCTGCAATGCTTCTTGGCAAATACTGATTTGAGTAAGACTAGTGATTTCTAACTTTTTGTGAAAGCTGCATGTTATCACATTAATCTTTTCTGATATAGCAAAGGCTAATAAACTCTCACTCAAAAGTATATACTTGTGCTTGGTGCACAAGCCCTGTGCCTATCAAATATTGAAAGAAGAAAAATAAGACATAATTTCTCCTCTCCTGAAAAATAAATGTACTTACGTGGGCAATGACATAGGAATTTTTTTTTTTTTTTTTTTTTGAGACAGAGTCTCACTTTGTTGCCCGGGCTAGAGTGCCGTGGTGTCAGCCTAGCTCACAGCAACCTCAAACTCCTGGGCTCAAGCAATCCTCCTGCCTCAGCCTCCCAAGTAGCTGGGACTACAGGCATGTGCCACCATGCCCAGCTAATTTTTTCTATATATTTTTAGCTGTCCAATTAATTTCTTTCTATTTTTGGTAGAGACGGGGTCTCGCTCTTGCTCAGGTTGGTCTCGAACTCCTGAGCTCAAACAATCCACCCGCCTCGGCCTCCCAGAGTGCTACGATTACAGGCGTGAGCCACCGCGCCCGGCCAACATAGGAATTTTAATGCAAAACAAAACAGAGACGTGCAGAGTATCTCATAATTGATAATATTGTCTGGAAAAGATAAAACGCAGAAATCAGGATATTCAAACTGTAGAAAATTGGGAAAATTATCCTGAAGCTAAATATTTAAGAAAGCAGATTATTTTTGCTCTATAACATGATTATAGGAGACCATTAATTCCTGATATTCTTGGATAATTATCAGGCCTAATTTTGGTATCACCACCTTTTCCTCATTCATGATTATGAAATGATAGGTTCATCAGTTCATAATTCCTATTCTTAAACAATACCCATTCATTCACCCCCATCCGTAGTAAAAAAGAAAACACTAAACTCCAATCCCTGAAAGTAAGTGCAACTCTTTCTGTTCTGTCTCTTCTTTACTACCTCCCATCTATCAACATTTGTCTATAAGAGCTTGTAAAACTGTCTTCAGCTTCTCAGCATATAAGTGCCTAGATGCAACGTTCTTCCCTCTGCTATTTTAAGGCCAGAACATAATGGATTACACTTGCTTTACTTGTTTTTTTCAGTTAAAATTTATTTGGTATTTACTTACTGTGACTATAGCATTAAGCTAAATTTTGCAAAGTAGAACATGATCTAAACCTTTCAGCTGTTTAACTAAGGTTGAGGAAATATTAACTAGCAGGATTATTTTATGAAAAAAGGCAGGAACACACTAAGAGGCAAAATAAATAATAGAAAAAAATGAATAGAGGATGATGAAAGTATATGTTTTATGAATTTTGTATGTCAGGGGAGACCACATAGAGGAAGTAGGGACAAAAATAGGAATCTAAGTGTTATTTAAATCAAAGAAGAAAGTACATTTTGCTGCAAAAAATGTCAAAATACTTGTATTACATAATGATGTAATTAGATACAATTAAAATTATGCTGAAGATAATTTAATTCTTTTTTGATTGAGAAGATACTCCAGGTTCTTATAATGTTTCAAGATCATTCTTAGGGTATTGTGCCCTTGAAGGAAAAAACGAATAGAAATATGAGTAGATTTTCCAGATAATTCAAGCAGTTTATTTTGCCAATAAGTCATAGGTGAGACTAGATAACTGGTGGCACCCGCCTCAGTTAAAAATGGAGTAAGTATACCTCTCCCTAGCTCTCCCACTGATGACAATTACAACTTTGGACATAGTACATAAAGCAAATCTTGGGAACTCCACAAAGTAAATAATAGCAGACTGGAGAGGAAATCAGAACTTGAAGAATTACCCTATACAATGGTATAATCCTTGCACTTCCATTTTTTTCTTCCATATTTCCTGGCTTAGACTCTTGGGCAACCTGAGTCTGAGAACTGTATACAGATAGAAAGCTCCAGGAAAAACTCCTTTTCTCAGGCCAGAGGACAGATAAGTAGGGGTAGAGGTATGCAATAGAACTCACTGAACTCAGCCCTGTGAGAGCCAAGTCCACTCCTGAGGTCATGGTGGCAGCAGTTCCTCTGCCGACTGAACAGGATAAAAGAGAAAATACAAATTACCAATATGAGGAATGAAAAGAGATAACACTACAGAATCACAGGCATTTGAAAGATAATAATAAAATATTACAAACAACTTTATACACATAAATTTGATGAACTGGATGAAATGGACCAATTCCTTGAAGGATACAAACATTTAAACGTCGTTGAACAGATAATAACAAGTGTTGGGGAGAACGTGGAGAAATTGGAGTCCTCGTACACTGTTTGTAGGAATGTAAAACAGTACCGCTTCTTTGGAAAACAGTCTGACAGTTTTCAAACAGTTAAACATATGGGTTACCATATGATCCGGAAATTCTATTCCTAAGTATATACCTAAGAGAAATAAAAACATATGTCCACACAAAAAGTTATACATGAATGCTCATAGCAACATTAACCATAATAGCCTCAAAGTGAAAACAATCCAAATTGTCATTAACTGATGAATGGAAAAATAAAATGTGGTATATCTATACAATGGACTACAACTTGGCAATAAAAGAATAAAGTACTCATACATACTGTAGAACAGATGAACCTTGAAAACATTATACTAAGTGTAGAAGCCAGTCAAACACTGCATATTGTATGATCCATTAATATGAAATGTTATTTCATACAAGATAACCATAGGCAAATATATAAACACAGAAAGTAGATTAATGGTTGCCTAGGGGGCTGGGGGCATTTGGCAATGATGGCTAAGAGGGTCAGGGTTTCTTTCTCCCATTCTCTCTCTCTCTCTCTTTCTCCTTTTTTTTGGTTATGCCCAACAGTGTGATAAGGGGGTACAGGATTTCTTTTGGGGGTAATGAAAATGTTCTCAAATTGATTGTAGTGACAGATGTACAACCTTGTGAATGTACTAAGTGCATTGAATTGTACACTTTAAATGGGTGAATTGCATAGTATGAATATGTGAATTATGTCTTAAGGAAGCTGTTGGGAAAAAGTTACTGAAGAAGGCAGACATATTTAATGCCCTATATCCGTTAAAGAAATTGAATTTGTAGTTTAAAATCTTTCAACAAATAAAACTATAGGTGGGCGTTGTTTCCCTGGTGAATTCTGCCAAACATTAAAACATTAAAGTTAGAAATAACATTAAATACATTTCCAACGAATTAAGAACATGGAACACTTCTCAGTTCATCCCATTAGACCAGCAATACCCCAATGGTAGAACTAAACAAAGACATCACACATACACACACAAAAATATAGACCAACATCTCTCAAGAACATAGATGCAAAAATCCACAACAAAATATTAGGAACTCTAATCTGGAAATATATATAAAGAATAATAACAGTATAACCAACTATAGTTTATCCCAAGGATGAAAGGACAGTTAAAAATTTGAAAATTAATCATTATAATCCACCATGTTGACAGATTAAAAAAAAATCAGTTGATCACATCAAAGATTCAGAAAAAGTGTTCAACGAAGTTTGAATTTCATTCATAATAAAAATTCTCTATACACTAGAAATAGAAGAGGACTCCTCTTATTTGATAAGAGGTATCAGCAAAAAAACTACAACTAACATCACACTTAGCAGTAAAGGAATGACTACTTTCCTCCTAACATCAGGAACAAGAAAATGATACTATTTCACTATTCAATACTGTATTCGACTCTCTAGTCAGTGTAATAAGGCAAGAGAAGGAAATAAAAGGCATATTGATTGGAAAAGAAAACACTTCTCCTATATGCAGATAGCATGATTATGAATTCCAAAGATCAATTTTACTTATGTATGCTAGCAATGAACAACTGGAAACCAAAAATATAAAAAATAACAGTTACCATAGCTCCAAAAATTGAAATAATTAAGTATAAATCTAACAAAACCAATATGCTACATCTATATGTTGCAAATTACAAAATGCTGGTCAAAGAAATTAAAGAAGACCTAAATATATTGAGTGACATATTATGTTCAATTATTAAAAGACTCAATATAGGTAAGACAGCAATTCTTCCTGAATTGCTCTATAAATTTATTATAATCCCAGCAGAATTTTTTTTAGCTATAAACAAGTTGATTCTAACATTTATATGAAAAAGCAAAGGAATAAGAATAGCTAAAATTATTTGAAAAAGAAGAATAAAGTTGGAGGATAAACTGCATCTGATTTTGAGACTTAGTATAAAACTATAGTAATTAAGAGTGATATAAGCAAGGGTGTAGAAACATAGATCAGTGAGACAGTTTAGAGAGTCCAGAAATCAAGCAATCCTGGACAAGTGCAAAGATAATTCAATGAAGAAAAGATAGTCTTTTCAACAAATGCTGCTGGAACAATTGGACATTTATATGCAAAAAAAAAAGAAGAAAAAGGAACCTCAATCTCTGCCTTATATCATATATAAAAATTAACTCAAATTAGATAATACCCTAGATAATTAGATAATAGTAAAATATAAAACTCTTAAAATATATGAGAAATTTTTTATGATGTTGGTTAATTGTTATTAGCTACAACACCAAATCATGTCTTACAAAAAATATAATTTGGATTTCATCAGGAGTAAAATAAAACAAAACAAAAAAAGGTTCTCTATGAAAGATGTGAAAGACACTAAGAAAATGAAAAGACGAGTCATAGACTAGGAAATAATGTTTGCATATCATATCCATTCCCCCAAAAATGTTGCTTCTGGAATATGTACAGAAGTATCAGAACTCAAAAATAAGAAATGATATCCTACTTCACTCTACGAGCGTAAGTGCTGCTGGCATATTGTTCTCAAGGGCTAGAAGGAGATATCCACGAAGGGTTTATAATGTGTCAGGGTGATTTGCAACTGCTATTATATTTAACCCTGGTAACAGGCCTATGAGCATAATATTATTTTCATTTTAAAGGCCAAAAAGCAAAGACTTGAATTAAATAATTTTCCCAATGTGACCCAGTTAAATGGTGGATTTGTGAAATAGTGGCTTCCCACCACAAAATAGGCATGCTACCAAAATTGGCATAAAACACCAGAGGCCACAAAATATCCTTAAATGATAGTTTGTCAAATATTAGTACTTAGTAATGAGCTCACAATTAGTTGTTTTTTATATATATAATATATATGTGTGTGTGTGTGTGTGTGTGTGTGTGTATATTTTTTTTTTTTTTTTTTTTTTTTTTTTTTTTTTTTTTGAGACAAGGTTTTGCTCTATTTCCTGAACTAGAGTGCAGTGGTAACATCATAGCTCACTGCAATCGCAAACTCCTGGGCTCAAGAGATCCTTTCGCACCAGCCTCCCAAGTAGCCGGGACTATAGGTGTGCAGCACCACACCTGGATAATTTTTCAATTTTTTGTAGACGGGAGTCTTGCTATGTTGCTCAGGCTGGTCTCCAACTCCTGGCCTCAAGCAATCCTCCTGCCTTGGCCTCCCAAAGTGTTATGATAATAGCCATAAGCCACCACACCTAGCCTATATTTATTTTTTAATTTTATATCTACTCAACCAAATTAACTTTATCATGACTCTCAGGTCTGTTTGAGATAAACTCCACAGCAGAATTAAGTCTGCATAGTGTGTATTTATTCCTGGGCTGGCTGAATAGTCAATTATTCTTTAAAAAGATTATTAGTTGCAAATGGCCAAGGCTATCTTTATGGAAATTTCAAATTGGGAATGATAACTGTAGATTATGATGATCCTTTGAATTCCAGCACACTAGGACTAACACCGTTAGAAACATGCTTTCTGGTTCAGTGTTCTTTCATTCAACAAATATTTACTAAGCACCTATTATGTGTCAGGCACTATGTTGGGTGCTGAGATGCCAATATGTACAAAGTGTCCTTAATGAGCTCATAGTCAATTTGGAGAGGAGACACAGCCCACAATGATTATACAGATTAAAAGTATCTGCCTTAATGTAATAAGGTTCTGAATGACTTCCCTGAGCACATGAAGTATAAATGTAAATCTGAAGAGGATGAGGATGTTATCCAAGCGAAGAGGATGAGGAAAAGCAGAGAAATTTTCCATGATCCATTTACTCTAAAATATATTCTCAGCTACCTCTAAATATTTCAAATTCAGACGGCCTCCCCTCAAGCTCAAGTTCAAAGAGTTACTGTAATTTGGTATTTCAACTACCTTCGGAAACATTTTCGATATCTCCTGGTAGTTGAGAACAGCCTATTTAGACAGAAGGAAGTGGGACTTCATATCTTGGTGTTGTTTCAGGAGCTAGCTCCAGTTTCTTTTTTAAACATTGACAACAAGGGAATCTTTGTTTTTAATGTTTTCAGAATTTCTACTAATGTCATAGATATTCCCATATGGATAATTATTTTTCCTCACTATTCACATTTTTTAGATCTTTTTAAAATTTCTTTTTTTACTCTTCCCTCCCAATTGCATAGCAAAACAATGCATAAAACCTCCTCAAATATTCCTTTAAAAACAGTTTTCGTATCAGATTTACTCAGTGATCCTTTTCCCCTGTTACAAAAACTACCTCTGGGTTGATTCATCTCTGGTTCCTACTTCCTGACTCTTTTTTTTAATACATCAACCCCTAAAATCCAGAGGGAAACAAAATGAAACAAATAGGCGATCTTCATTTTTGCTTGGTTGCTCCTCTAGCAGGATGAGTGGGCAGCCTTCGACTGGCTGTCTGTCCTAATTCATGTGGATAACTTTACTTCCATGTTCTTTTCTGCTTGGTGGAGAAACACATCACACTAGTTCATTTTCTCGAGATTCTCCCTCAGGCAAAAGCTACAACTTGATTCTCTGGGTATGAAAAATATGAAAAACAAGACAACAATATTTTATTTTTGTGCATACAACAGATGTCTGCCTTAACACAGTGAACTGTGCAACCAACAGGCTAAGACAGACTTGCAAAGATAGCCTTTAAAATATATATATTTGAACCTCCTGAATTTATAATCATGCCCATTTTTGTGTGTCCTTGTTTTATAATGGAAATGAATCTGATATCATAGCAATGACACTAAGGAAAGTACCAAATAATATGTATCATGAGCCTTAAAATAGAATTTTTCCCAAACACTAAAAATAATCTTTTTTTTTTTGAGGGATTTTTAATGACATTGGGAAATCTTCAGAGTATAATATATTATCCAGGGAAAAAAGTAGGACACAAAAATTGAGAAGCCTGAACAATGTCTTTGAAAGATACAACAGGTTAATTTTTAAGTCAATATTTATTTTTAATGAAATATATCATGCATAAAAATTATATAACGATAATAAAATGAGCACCCATTTACCAACGGCTTAGCTTAAGAAATAGAGCTCTCTTCATTTCTGGAGGCTCCCTTAGTGCTGCTGCTTCTCCACATCCTCCTTCTATGTCACTACTCCCTCCCTCCCTCCCCCAAGACAACCATTAACTGAGTTTTATCATTGCTGTTTATTATTTCTTTCCTTTTAAAAATGGTTTTGCCAGATATGAATATAGGCTATAATAGTATATAGTTTAGCAGTGCATTTTCTGAGATTTATAAAATGGAATCATATAGTAACCATTTTATGTGGCTTCCTCTGGCTTTTTGGCTTTTTCTTGCTTCTTTTTTTTTTTTTTTTTTTAAGAGAGAGCGTCTCTCTCTGTTGCCGAGGTTGGAGTGTGATGGCACAATCACAGCTCAACAGCTGCCTGCAGCCTCAAACCCCGAGGCTCATGCAATCCTCTTGCCTCAGCCTCCAGAGAAAGTACGACTACAGGCACATGCCACCATGCCTGGCTAATTTTTTTATTTTTGTAGAGATGAGGTCTTGCTGTTGCCCAGGCTGGTCTTGAACTCCTGGCCTCAAGCAGTCCTCTCACCTTGACCTCCCAAGTAGCTAGGAGAGTAGTTGTCTTTCTTCTTGAAAAGCAAGCTTGCTTCTTGCTTGTCAATTCATTCCTATTTTCACAGATATAAAAACCAATGAGACCATGAGAAGTGAGTCTCTGTGTCAATTAGAGGAATTTCATGATAGGACACTTGGCCACATTGAATGACACAATTCATTACACAGCCCTTTTCACTCCAAAGTGTACAATGTTGTTAGGCTGGGTGGGTTTGGATGAGTTCAAAGCCCCATGTCAGTGCAATGCTGAGAACCACTGTTTTCCTCCATCTTTCAGATTCTGTTTGTTGTATTTGCTTCCTAGTGCTAGTCTTCTTCCTCTGTTATAAGTGTTCTTGTGTGAGAACGCTATCTTCTTTTAAGGTTTGTTTCAATCACATATCTATCTACCAATTTGCCATACACATGTTTGTCCATGCTTTGATTACAACTGTCTGTTGTAAATTAGTCTATGAAATTTTTTAGGTATACTGAGGTAGGATGGCCCCTAAGGTCCCAAGCCACGTATATCTGAGTCTTCATTCTTACTCAGTTGGACCTTGTTACCATCTAAGTATTAGTATAATGAAATGTGCTTTTCATTTGGTACCTTCTTTCTTGCTTACTGAACTTCTACTCTTTGAAAACCCAACTAAATGGCATCCATTCTAGGAATCCTTTTTTTTTTTATTTCAGCATATTATGGGGGTACAGATGTTTAGGTTACGTATGTTGCCCTTGCCCCCACCGCCCCCTCTAAGTCCGAGTTTCAAATATGTCCTAGGAATCCTTTTTAACTAAGACAGCATAAGATTTTCCACCTTGTTAATGCTTCTCCTTTCTGTCTTGGTATACAGTATTCCTTCATAATACTTATAGCATTATTATTATAATATCTATTGTTATCTCTTAGAGAGTAAAATTAAAGTTTGAATCTACTTAAAACTGACATACTTAATGGCATATAACAGTCACTAAACATTTGCTAATTTGAATTACATGTGTGTTATTTGTCATATGGAATAATTTAGATTTTCAGACCTCTTTTTGTAGAAAATTATATACGAGAGATCTTTATGAACATAGTCCATAACTTTCCTGAAAGGTTATATAATGAAAATGAAAGTATTTCACACACATATTTAGGAAATATCTTACATAAGTGACTCAGCTAGAAAGTTGTCTTGGCATTTGCACACCAAATCCTCTATGCTACTAAATATGGCAGCATAGAGTTTCATTTTTATTTATTTATATTTGTAATTATCCGCAATGTGCTCATGTTTATAACCATCTACCTGAGGCGTACCATAAATCTAACTTAGGAGTTGAGTTTTACAAGCATTTGATTGTAGAGAAATTATGAATCTCATTAAGCAAGCCTATTGTTAAATAACTGGGTGGATATATGATGATGTTTTTTGGTTTTTAACATTGACTGAGAGGTTTTTTTTGAAAAATGGTTGCTGTTTAACAACAAGGACTTAGGAATCAGATTATCTGCATTCAAATCCCAACTCTACTTTATTCTGTTATCTTGGGCAAGTTACTTAACTTCTCTCAGCTCCAATCTCCTCATCTGAAAAACTAGAAGAAATGAGTACCAACCTCATGAGTTGTTGTAATAACCTTGTATGTATTGAATGGAATAGCAGAGCAGTTGGCACACAGTAAACTTTCCACACACAATATTGACATTGGAGTGATCATGGTTATTGTATTCTCAGGTAGATCAATTTTTGGATGTGTACCCTGAAGCAGAATGAGTTGTAGAAGCATGATCTGTTGAATTCTGCAGTAAATGGGCAATGAAAGTGTTCGGTCTATAGACAAAGTTATAAACAATTTCTTTTTTAATTGTTTTATTTATTTTCAAAGAAAATAATGATCTTTTTAAAAAAACTGTACAATATATTCATTCATATGAACTTGGGAAACACTAAAGAATGGCTGTTTACTATTGAGTTATCAAAAGATTATTATTTAAAGAGTATTTGTGTTTAAGGAAGCTCTCTTGGATCTTTTCCTTGGAATCTTGAGGGGGTCTTCTGTGAATAGACAATGATTTTTTTTCTTTTAGGATATACTAAGTAAAACCTCAAAAGGGGATGTGTAAATAGTATAAAATTCACATTCCTCCAACTTGTACTTAAATAAATAAATAAACCATTCAGCTACTGAAATCTCTTGAGATGACATCAATTCTCTAATTTTTTTGCTCCAAAATGAGAGGAAAATGAGCATTTTTCTAATTATCTCCTCAGCAATTTCTCCAGGATTTATTTTTAATAGCCCCTTTGCCATTTCTCCTCCTTTTGAAATAAAATTTGGGAATCTCTTACTCTATTTTTTTTCAGAGCTACTTTTTGAGTTGTTTTCTATTCATTGACTCCAGAGGCCAGAAATATATTTCTTGTCTTTACCCAGATAAATTTATTAAACACTATTTTTGATGGGGATGAGAACACAGTTTAAAGCTTTGCTTTTTGTTTGTGGAAAAATGCTGAGAAGTGTAATCAAAGTTTCTCTTTCCAGAGCGAATTGAATGTGTCTAGGTAACAACAGCAGAAAGACAGTGAGCTTCCTTCCCTTTATCTGCCCTGAATCCTTCCTCTGTGGCTCTGGCCTCCATGCGTAGCCCTACGGATCTTTCAGAGGAGCTGCCAAGAGTGTTCACAGCAGAGCCAATTAAGACACTTCGAAGTATTTCACAAAGGAGAATATTGCAGTTACTTGGACAGCAATTCTCAACAAAATACCCAATTTATGTCTGCTAGCTAGGGAAATTTATACTAAAATCACAGCATTATCCTTTATACTGAATGATACAACTCCAAACCACCAATGTCTTACATTGTTGTTGTAGAGGAAATGTGGCTTCCTGGAGAGTCGAAGAATATTAATAATTGTCCACTCATTTTTCTCTGGCTCTGTAACTTGCTCTAAGGAAAATTGCAGGGTCAAAGCTATTGGGGATGGGGTGATTGAAAGGCTATGTGAGATATTCTGAAGAATAAATAAAGACATGTTTTAGATTTGCTTTGGTTAGTTTTGATTAAGCCATTTCATTGTTAACTTACATTAACAAAATGTCCTTATGACCATAAAATAATCTTATTTCAAAATTTTTACAGGAAAAGTATAAAACTTATTATTGCATGTGTGACACTTTCTAGACTTTGATCCCTATGGATATTTTTCCCCCATGGAAATGATTATTTTTAAAGATCATTTTGATAACGCAATTTTCTTAAGATAGAAACTATTGCAAAACAGAAGTTAATGCAGTTGTAGAATTTGTGAATGGCTCTGGAAGGAATAATCTGCCTTTTCTTTTCCCTCATGAGCCACTGTCTGATGATCTTTCTCTCTCTCGGTGTACTTACTATCCATTGCTGCCTAACAATATTTCAAAAAAGTTATCAGCTTAAAACAATACTTATTTATCTCATAGTGATTGTGGGTCAGAAATCCTGGTACAGCTTAACTGAGTCCTCCGCTCAGAGTCTTACAAAGCAGTCAAGGTATCATACAGGGCTGTGGACTCATTTGAGACTCTACTAGGGAAGAATTCTCTTTCAAGTTCATTCAGGTTGTTGACAGAATTCAGTTCCTCGTGGTTGTAGGAATGAAGGCTTCAGCTTCTTCTTTGCTATCTGTCATAAGGCACTCTCAACTCCTAGAGGGTGCCCACAGTTCTTGCTATATGATTTCTCCAGTGCAGTTGCTTGTCTTCTCAAAGCCAGTAAGGTGGAGAGAATCCTGCAAGGCAAGAGCTATAATCTTATGTAACATAATCACATAATCATGAACACATGATCACATATATCCCATCAATTTTATCATTTTCTGTTGGTTAGAAACAAGTCACAAGTTTCTGCTCAAACTCAAGAAAAGGGAATCATGTTGGAGATATATGTCATGGTGGAGAAATACTTAAAAGAGTTTACAATAAAATGCATGCCTGGACCTCATGCCTAACCCGTGATCCACTGGTACTAGTTGTAGTACCAGGGGATTTAGTTTGAGCAGCCTAACACATGATCTAATCATAAAAGCGATTGTATGATTGTAGACTTATGAAACATTCTATTTAAGTCAGATTCTGGTAGGTTATATCAAATCATCAAGTGGACACTCATAGAGTAATTGCTACCGATGATAAAGGTTTAGGAAGGAAGGTTGATTCGGTTACCTTCTTTTCCTTATGAAAAATACTTTGTCTCGTTATTGTATATGAATTTAAAAGAAAACTTGATTCTTTCTTAATTCAAAATCAGAATTTATGATTAATAATTGGGTTGACTCAAATGAAATGACTGATATTCAACTTTTTTGACTTACCAATAATTCCACATGGTTCAACCTGATACCTCTCATGTATTTTCTTTCCTATAATGCAGGAAAAATTCTAAATTGTATATACATTATCAAATTCAATTCCCACAATAATACCGTATAGCACATGGAACAATATACATTGCATTGATGAGGAAATTGAGTCTCAGTGGGTTTATGTGTCTTGCCTAAATGGTAGGGTCCATAGTGGAATACAAATCTGCAGTTCAAAGCTTGTTCTTTTAGCCCCTATTCTAGGGCTGACATAAAAATAAAATAAAATAAAATAAAACCCTATAGATTAATAAATTCTATTGTTGCGCTTTATCCAAGATGAAGTTATGTTTCATTTTTGCAATAAGCATTGAAGAAAGGGTAGACAATGGGGAGCAAAGACTTAAAAGTCAATATTCCTTTGAGTCTGCTGCCAGTCTGATTGTCTTTCATTCTTTGGTATTCTTGGTGCTTTTAAAATTGTTTTCTATCTTTGGTGTTCTGAAGTCTTACTGAGATGTCCCTAAGTGTGGATTTATTTTTATTTCTACTACTCGGTATACATTTTGCCTCCTAGCTCATATGTCTAACAAGTTTTTAAAAATTCCCAGCTATTCTCTATTCAAATTTCATTTATTTTATTTTCTCTATTCTCTCCTCCTAAACATCTGACGGTATACATGATGAGTATTCTCATCCTATCTACCATAGACTTAACTCAGGTTTATATATTTTCAGGCCTTTGTTTCTCTGTACTGCAATCCAGATAATTTCTGCATATAACTTTTCCTATTCACTATTCCTCTCATCAGTTGTGTGTAATATGATGATTAATGCATTTGTTGGCTTTTTTTTAAACTTTTTTTTTCATTTTTAGATATTCAGTTAGATTCTTGCTGTTTGACTTGTAATAATACATAAAACTTCCTCAGACTTCATTTTTTTCATGTATAAAATAGAAAAGAGAAAATTGTTTCTACCTCAGACAATTGTTGGAGAATGAAATCATTTAATGTATATAAAGCTCTTACTCAGTGTTTGGCCCATAGTAATGCCTTATATACATATTTTTTCTACTATTTATTGAATTTACTTGATGATTATTTTTGTTTGCTTATTTTATCATTCCATATCTCTTTTTAAAATTTATCTACTTATAAACAGAGAAAGAAAGATACTATTATCAGATCATTTCAGTACATGAAGTCCTTGAGGACCTAAATCTGATATTTGTCATTCAGTGGCTTCTCATGGGGCATTGTTTTTCTAGAGAAGATTTATGTTTGCCTCTACAGATCTCAGACCACATTAGTCCCATTCCAGGGTCCCAATTATAATCAAGATTCTTAGTTTCATTACCTCCATTTTCTATTGCTTAAGTGTAGATGCCCATCACAGTGCTAATATGGGCATAGGTCCACAAAGGCAATGTTGAGTTTCACAATTGATCACAACTCTTTCCCCACCTCACTGCCTTCATTGAGTTTCTTTATTTATTGAGAGTCCATAAATGTGATAAAAAATAGGGTTTTACATAAGTTATTAGGTACTGATCATGTAATTCTAATTGTCTACCATACAACTGTGAGCAAAAGTCTCTAATCCAGTCATTACTCATGTAAAATTTATGTTGTAAGAGCAGCTTTTTGAGACAGAGTCTCGCTTTTGTTGCCCAGGCTAGAGTGAGTGCCGTGGTGTCATCCTAGCTCACAGCAACCTCAAACTCCTGGGCTCAAGCAATCCTTCTGCCTCAGCCTCCCAGGTAGCTGGGACTACAGGCATGCGCCACCATGCCCGGCTAATTTTTTCTATATATATTTTTAGTTGTCTGATTAATTTCTTTCTATTTTTAGTAGAGACGGGGTCTTGCTCTTGCTCAGGCTGGTCTCGAACTCCTGAGCTCAAACAATCAGCCCGCCTCGGCCTCCCAGAGAGCTAGGATTACAGGCGTGAGCCACCGCACCTGGCCCAAGTAAATGTTTTTAATTGTTATAAATGTACTTACTATCCAACTTAACTTGCTACATTGCAACAAATTATAGCATGTTTTCTGTATTCTTTCTAATATGAGAACAGAAGGCTATGGTTACAAACTAAATATTTTTAATACATTATTTTAGATGTTGGATATTTTAATATGATTCAGAACCATTCTTCTGGTTCTCTTCCTTATTCATAGCTTGTCATTAGTAAAAGTAAAAAAATTAAAAATTAAAATTAAAATTAGTCTTGCTATTTCATTGAAGAACTCAACCAAATGATACTTACCAAAGTGAAATCACACCTCAGTTCTTTATACTGAATTCCAAAACTTCTAGCTTTTTTGAGTACATTTATATTCAGAAATAAATTTTTTATATTTATTCAAAAAAATTTATAAACCTTCCTCCAGAGGCTTGAAAATGATTTCATACAGCCATAGATGCAGCAATTCCTTTCAGAATGAAATGGTAGAATAATGACATAGAGGAGCAGAGTCCATCAGCCACTCACACTGCCTGATTTAACCCTGGTCATCAAAGTCAATATGGAAATGAGCATTTCTAGCTTTGAAACCTTTGTTTAATATTTTCAGAGGAAACATGATGTTGGGTTTCTTTCATGATGCTATACATTTTCCAGAAGCCATTTTCAAATGCCACTGCAGTGGGCCAAATTCCCTCTAAACTACATTCTAGCCTTTATGTGTCTTCTGGCATATTATTGTTTTTGTTCCTATCACATGTTGTTATTCAGTGACAATAGTATCTTAACAGCAGCATTCGTGGTTGGGAGTGCTAGCAAAAAATCTATGCCTGAAAATATAAAGACCATGCCATATTTTTTTTAAAAAGTCACTAAAAGCCTTTAGCCCTTGGTCTTACTCTTTTTCAACAGTCTCACTCACCTTCTCTATTTTGAAATTGACCTGTGGCTTAGCATTAATATGCTTCCTAAGGCATGTCTTATTATTAAGTTAAATATAGTTAGTGAAGAAATAGAATTTTTTTACACCTTCAAGTTTCCACAAAAGAAACATGTATTGCTTTCTCTTTGTGTGCAAGAAAGCATTCATATGTATATTTGGATACACTGTGGAGTCTAGAACCAGGAGGGTGAAATATGAGAAGGTTTTGGTCATACTAATTGGATTTCTCAACCAGATGCCTACTGTCTGCTGCCAGCACCATTGGTCAACTTGTCCAAATGATGTTTCCTTTGATAGACATCATAAACTTTCAAAAGAGAGACTGTTTTGGTTTGGAACCCTAGAGAGAAGACTTTAGATCATGAGGGTAGTCGTATCTAATTTAGATTCATTTAAGTAATTAAAAAGTGGCAGAATTCTGGTTTTTGAGATTTTTTAAAATTTGAAACATACAAAAATACATACTAAGATCAATTTTATAGAGACATTATGGAAGAGTGAAAATTATAGAATTGGAGGCTTCTGTTGACTTTGAACTCTCACAATGACTAGTTTTGTATCTCGAGGCAAACTACGTAAACTTTCTGAACTTCAATATTCATATGTGTCAAATGGTGATGTCATGAAAGATTTGTTGTGAGAATTAAATAAAATAATACAATGAAAAGATTCTTACTGCATGATGTACATAGTTTTCAATCTTCAAATAATCCAAATAATTCTTTACATATAGTGGTAACTGAACAAATATGACAAAAATATTATCTTAAAAAAGTATTGAATATTGAGGAATAAATCAAGAATATTGAAGAAGAAAGAATAACAATTCTGTGATGTAGCTTGTATCATAACAGTACCTAAAATAATCTATTTCTCTTGGTGAATAAATCAAAGGATTAATAAATTATAAGACCAATAGTCATAACTTAGAACCAATTTCTTTCCTTCCATATTGATGTTTATAATAAATTGTTAAATAGGAGCTCTCCTTTATTGACAATAATAGTGAGCAACTATTTTATACATTTTATACAACATTGTTTTCTACAATTTTATTGACTATACAGAAGATAATAATATTTGCTTAACAGAAAATTTTTCCTGCCCTTCCCCATTTCTACATTTATTATAGATTTGAACCATCTGAAGACTTCATAAGTTTAAAAATGTGTGATTTGGAATGCTAGCGTTTATAAATATACACTATTTTCTAGATGAATTAATGAATGTATTTTTTATCTGCTCAATTTTTTATTCATTTACTCTTCTTTATTAAGCTCCTGATCTGTGCCAGGCATTTTGCTGGGCTCTGGAGAAACAGTGATGATGGCATGATCCTGTCCTTCAGAGTCAGTGCAGTTCATTGATTTAGTCAAACTTGGCTGAGTGCTAGACTATTAAGTTCGTTACAAGAATGAAGTATAATTTTTAGGACCCAGATAAAGATTATCACATGTGCCTAATAATAAGACAGAATTGAATTAAAATCTTGGCTCTGCTCTTGAAGTCTATGTGATTTTGGATAAGTTTTTAACCACCCTTGTATCCCAGGCTCGTTATCTGTGAAATAGTTTGTTTTACGAATTTAAACATATATATGCATAACGATGCCTGTTTCACAAAGGTGGGGGATAAGTATTAATCTTTCCGCTATGGTTTCTGAAGACTTTCTATTCCATTTCCATATATTTTTTTTCCTATGAGGATAATACTCAGAATAATACCAGTGGTGGAAAACAGCCCCCGGACCAGAAAATGGACTCACAGGCATCCTCAGATTTCTCTCAAATTAGGCTTATTTAGCCATGCATCATTGCACAAACAAATATGAAAAGGTAAAGGCAAAATAATGATGCATTTTAATGTCTGTGTGTTTACATCTGTTTTCTTAGATTTTATTCTGTGACTCAATTAGGAAGATAACCTCAAACAATTGTGCATAAAGAGAAGTCTGGAAATGCAATTTACTATGTCTATTATTTCTGCCGACATTAGTAATAACTACTGATGAGCCACACATTTAAGGTATATGGCGTAGGAGACGTGTGTATCCAATTAGTCTTATTTCTTCTTAGAACCAACAATACTCGTTTATTTATAGCTTTAATAGCTTAAATTTTGCTGATGTTATAATTTGAAATGAGCTTAGTCAAAGTAGCCTCTGACACCCAAAGATACCAGGTTTTGCTTTCATAGTTTTTTTTTTTTTTGAGACACAGTCTCACTCTCTTGCCTGGGCTAGAGCACCGTGGCGTCATCCTAGCTCACGGCAACCTCAAACTCCTGGGCTCAAGCAATCCTTGAGGGAGAATCAGCCTCCCAAGTAGCTGGGACTACAGGCATGTGCCACCATGCCCAGCTAATTTTTTCTATATATTTTTAGTTGTCCGATTAATTTCTTTCTATTTTTAGTAGAGGCGGGGTCTCGCTCTTGCTCAGGTTGGTTTCAAACTCCTGAGCTCAAACAATCCGCCCGTCTCGGCCTCCCAGAGTGCTAGGATTACAGGCGTGAGCCACCGCGCCTGGCCCTACAGTTTTTTTTTAAGTCCCTTATTATCTCAAGTTACAGCACGGCAAAGAGATGATTTTATTTACATTTAGTAAACTTTCAGAATGTCTGCAGTTTTGATAGTTTATAATTTACCGGAATGAGGGCATAAAGAAATTTGATGGTTGCTAAGGTGTTTATGGTTTCTTAAAAGAAGATTGGTTTTGTCATCTTGTTTTATCTTCTTTAAACTCATCAGTGAGCTTGTTTGAGTCTCAGAAAAACATCCCTTATGATCACCATGAGAGTAGGTAGGACTTTGAGATGACCATACTCAGTGGCATTTAATGTATATCCACTTGCCATTTTAAAGACATTTGGAGTGTTTCGATACTAGACAAAGGTACATTTCTTAATCTGTTTCCAGTTAGCATTACCTCCAAAATTCTATTAAAAATATATTGTAGGTAAGAAGCATAATTTGTTGGAACCAACCCTGCGTGCCGAGTCTGCAAACATGGGTTCAAATTCTAGCTCGAATTAAAATATTTCCTTTCCATGTCACTTCACTTTTTGTTTCACATTTTATTCATCCATTAAAGAGGTATTCTTACCTGATCTGTGCATCTCTCAGGATTATTGTAAAAATTAAATAACGTATTTGAAATTTCTCATCAAGTAATAAGTGCAAACTATTACTTAAAAGCTATGTCTCTAAGGTTCTTTCATGTATTATTATATTAATAATAAAACATTACAGTTGCTTAATAACTGTTAAATGGGTTAGTAGTAATGAATCTTGTTAGAATAGAATCATATAACTAGTATAGGCCCTTGCCTTCAGAAACAGTAACATTTAAAACAAACAGAAAATTTCTAGACATGTATACACTTGACATCATCTTTCTTGATACTCCTTTCCAGTGGAGTAAGATAAAACAAACAGCTCTAACATCTATAAAATTAGAGTGTAGATTTTAAGCCTTTAGGTAGAATCAAGGGGTTAGCTCTGTCTCCTTGAGCTCTCTGACTTTCTGATTCTCAATTTTATCTCTGGAACTGGACAAACATGGAACTTTTATCTACAATGGAAAAATTCCATAGTGGAGTTGATACGTTAGACACTGGATGTGACCTTTTGGATGCTTAAAGTACTGGGATTTGGAGAAACAGATATGACAACTCATAAGTCAAGAAACTAGTCAGACAAGGGAAGTTGAGTTTCTTGACTATGTGGTGACAGATAATAGATGACAACTTATATAAGCAGTTAGTATAAACCAAGACCCACTAATATACCCCTTTACTGTATAATGAAGGTATGACAGATGTGCACAATCATTATTGGTGCATGTAATATTAATTAAGTCAAATGGATATTCAGCATGAGAACTGTTCACAAGTCTCTAGCTACATTTCAAGGCTGAGATTCATTGGATTCCAGCAAGACAGAGCCAGCAAAGGACTGGTGTAATGAGCAGGAGGGCCACCTAAGACCTCTGGCACCAAAGAGTCCAAGTTATTGAAACGAAGTAGGAAGCGATGCCTTAATCTCATGGGAAAGCCAGAAGTTTAGTTACTAGAATTAGCATAAGGCCAGAGCTGAACCAACTACTAGATTTAAATTGATTCTGATCCTTCTCAGCATTGATTTTTAAAATTTTCCTTTTACTAGAGAAAGGATATCAATTGAAACATTAAACTAAAGATAAGTAACAGGAAGGTGTCTATGGCACTAACTGTGGAAGTATTAATAAAAGGAATTTTGGGGGTTAGGAAACCAAGCAGGACATGAGAATCTACCTTGGCTGAGCCTTTTAAATCTTTCCATTACTGTCTCCATTTATCTTTTTATTTTAGCTTATAATTGTTTCTTTTTCTTTCCCAATTTTCCCTTTTAATCTTCTCAAAGGAGGAAATGAAAATTGGCAAACTTAATATCTCTGCTTACTCTACAAAAGATTTCTAAGATTTAACAATCAGCTTTGATATTTATTATATAGAAATTAAAGTTTGATTTAAATATTATTTATATAAGTGACATTTTTCTCTCCTTTGCTTTGAAATAAATAACTTAATTTTAAAGTATCGTTCTCTGAATAGCTAAATAAATTGTTTCTGTTTTATTTTTATTTCTCACTGTGTTCTCTTGTGGGTCAATTACTCTATTTATAGCAGAGATTAACTTTATTTATTCTTTTTGTTTATTTTTATGTTTTTATTTTTTTTATTTCAGCAGATTACAGGGGTACAAATGTTTAGGTTACATATATTGCCTTTGACCCACCTGAGTCACAGCTTCAACTGTGTCCATCCCCAAGATGGTGCGTACTGCCCACATTGGGTGTGAATATACCCATCCCCTCCACTCCCCTCCCACCTGCCCAACACCCAATGAATGTTACTGCTATGTATGCACTTAAGTGTTGATCAGTTAATACCAATTTGATGGTAAGTACATAGGGTGCTTGTTTTTCCATTCTTGAGATACTTCACTTAGTAGAATGGGTTCCGGCTCTATCCAGGATAATACAAGAGGTGCTAGATCACCATTGTTTTCTTTGGCTGAGTAGAACTTCATGGTATACATATATCACATTTTATTAATCCATTCATGTATTGATAGGCACTTAGGTTGTTTCCACATCTTTGCAATTGCGAATTGTGCTGCTATAAACATTCTAGCACAGATGTCTTTTTTATAGAATGTCTTTTTTTCCTTTGGGTAGATGCCCAGTAATGGGATTGCTGGATCAAATGGTAGTCGTACTTATAGCTCTTTGAGGTATCTCCATATTACTTTCCACAGAGGTTGTACTAGTTTGAACTTCCACCAGCAGTGTATGAATGTTCCTATCTCTCCATATCCACGCCAACGTTTATTGTTTTGGGACTTTTTGATCAAGGCCGTTCTCACTGGAGATAAGTATCTCATTGTGGTTTTGATTTGCATTTCCCTGATGATTAGAGATGTTGTGCATTTTTTCATGTGTTTGTCGGCCATTAGTCTATCTTCTTTTGAAAAGTTTCTGTTCATGTCCTTTGCCCACTTTTTAATGGGTTGTTTGATATTTTTCTTGCTGATTTTCCTGATTTCTATATAGATTCTAGTTATCAGCCCTTTATTGGATATGTAGCATGCAAGTATTTTCTCCCATTCTGTAGGTGGTTTGTTTGCTCTCATGATAGTTTCCTTGGCTGTGCAGAAGCTTTTGAAGTTGATCAGGTCTGATTTATTTATTTTTGTTGTTGCTGTGACTGCCTTTAGGGTATTCTTCACAAATTCTTTGCCTAGGCCAATGTCTATAAGAGTTTTTCCAACATTTTCTTCTAGACTTCTTACAGTTTCATGCTTTAGGTTTAAGTCTGTTATCCACCGTGAGTTGATTTTTGTGAGAGGTGAGAGGTGTTAATCCTGTTTCAGTCTTCTGCATGTGACTATCCAATTTTCCCAGCACCATTTATTGAGCATTGATTCTTTTCCCCAGTGTATGTTTTTGTCTGCTTTGTGAAAGATTAGATGGCTATATCAGGATGGTTTTATATCTAGGTTCTCAGTTCTGTTCCATTGGTCTATGTCTCTGTTCTTGTGCCAGTACCATGCTGTTCTAGTA
This sequence comes from Propithecus coquereli, assembly GCF_000956105.1. Taxonomy (NCBI): domain Eukaryota; kingdom Metazoa; phylum Chordata; class Mammalia; order Primates; family Indriidae; genus Propithecus; species Propithecus coquereli. The sequence goes on from NW_012135747.1 coordinate 4,505,197, forward strand.
TGTTACTCACTGTGTTTAAGAATGCATATGTTCCATATATGTTAGCTACATTTAATTCTTTCAAAAATGTGAGATTTTTGTTGATAGAGCTAAATGCTAATATCTCTTATATATATGAAGATACTGAACAGAATGTAATTGGTAACATCAATTTAATTATTGCATAATAGTTCACTGTGTGAATGTAGTGATTTATTTAACTATTCTTCTTGAAGAATTTAGGTAATTTTCCATTTTCCATTATTGTAAACAGTGACAGAATTTATTTTTTAAATTATTTTGTACCTAACATTTTTTTCTGTAATTAAGATAATTGCCTTAGGATAAATTCTCATAGTATAAATCTCTAGGTCCAAGTAAATAAAATTTAGGATATCTGTTTTCACATTGCTTTGGACAAAGACTGTTCCAATCTGTCCAGTGCTGATTTACCTTAAGAATTTGAAGTAACATTACCAATTTATTTTCCTTGTCTTTGCCCTATCCTTCCTTGCTCTTTTTTGTTTATGTTTTCACTCCCATCTTTATTTTGTGTTAATTATGTTGTCTGCCAAATCTTTATTAAGCTTTCTGTCACTAAGTTTGCATCTTTTTCTTTACTGTCACTCAACTGCTATGGTTATATTTAATTACTATATGCTCCTTGGTAATTGATAAAAGGAGACCATTCCAAATAAATATCAGTAAACCTATGCAACCTTTTTTAAAACATCTTTATTGAGGCATATTTTATATATCACATGCACCCATTTCAAGAATACAAGATATTTATTATTTTTACTGAGTGGTGCAACTATCACCATAAATCAGTTTTAGGACATCTTCATGACCACAGTAAAATTTCTCACATCTATTTAGTGTTAATCCTTCTTTCTATTCCCAACCCCAGGCAACCACTTACCTACTTTTAGTCAGTAAAATTTGTGTTTTTATGACATTTTATATCAATGGAATTATGCAATATGTGGTACTTTGTGACTGACTTCTCTCACTTGGTGAATTGTTTTTGAGGTTCATTCACATTTAGCATGTATCAGAACTTCATTACTTTTTATGGCTGAATAATATTCCATTGCATGGATATACCACATTTATGTATCCATTCATTAGTTAATGAACATTTGGGGTTGTGTCTACTCTGGTTATTATGAATAATTTTTCTATAAATTTTTGTATGAACATATGCTTCATTTGTCTTGGCTATATACCTATGAGTGAAATTTCTGGTTCATGGTAACTACTCATGTATATAACTACTTGAGGAACTAAGTTTTCCGAAGTGGCTGCACCATTTTATATTTCCACCAGCAATATACAAGGTTTCTTTGTTTCCTTACATCTTTGCCAGTATCTGTTATATTCTGGCTTATGGCCATCCTAGTGGGTAGGCAATGGCATATCATTAAGAGTCTCAATTTGCATTTCCTAAATGACTTATGATGTTTTTTGTTTTTTCATGTGCTTATGAAACAAGTTTTTGAATCTTTATTGAAGTTGAATTAATATAATTATTAAGAGTCTGAAGTTTGGACTCAGAACTGGCTTAAAGTCCATCCAGTGCTGCTTCTTACCACTTTTGGGTGAACATCCTGACCCTCTTGAACCAAGATTTCTTTCCCATAAAAAGAGGAGAGCAATATTTTGTTCATAATGCTGTGGATGATTAAATGATATAATGTATATAAAGGGGCTAGTTGATTGGAAAAACTCAATAAATGGTACTTCTTGTTAATAAGCTTATCTATATTTATCCTTTTGAGAGATGCTTAAAAGCAGTGATTCTCAGACTTTCTGGTCTTAGGACTCCTACACTCTTAAAAATTTGGGGACTATAAAAATATTTTGTGTAGATTAGATTTATTGACATTTGTTGTATTAGATATTAAAACTGATACATTTTTAAAAACATTTACAAATTAATTTTTGAAATAACCATAATAAACCCATTATAAGTTAACATAAAAGACATTTTTATGGAAAACAAAAACATTTTAAGAAACAAAATAATTTAAAAGAGTACTTTTTTTTTTTTTTACATTTTACAAATCAAATCTTTTGAATGGTTCAATAGACAACATCTGGATTCTCCTATCTTCTACTATAGTCAATCTGTTACATTATCTTCTCATATAGCCTCTGGAAAAAATCCACAGTTAACTCCTGAGAGAATAAGAGTGAAAAAGGCAAATAAGTTCTTAGTATCATTATGAAAATAGTCTGACTTTGCACATCTTCCAGTGGGTTCTCCAGGCCTCCCAGAGTCCCTGGACCATACTTTGAGAACCATTGCCGTAGGGCTGTGAGAGAATTTTTCAACCCAGTTAATTAGGCCCTGTTTATACTCAACATGATTTGGGACTTATTTTTGAAAAATTTCATTACTGGAAAGGAAGTATATGTGAAATTCTTGTGATATTAGGAAAGATCATCAAATTATGAAAAAAAGAATTGTAGAACAGATATTACAAAAAAAAATGTGTGAAGAAATCATATTGTAGGAAACTGGGAAATGCTTGTGAGATATTGATGAGGAATGTCTTAAACTATACAATAGTTCTTGGATGATAGAGGCTGTGTTTCATAGATGACTAACTGCAATTCTTTTTACATAAGCAAGTACTCCACAGTTATTATTGACTGGCTGCACAAATAAAGAGTGGCTAAATTTTAGATAATCAAATTACATAAGAAGAAAATATGTGTTCACTTCTCTTCCATAATTTATAACCAATGAATTGACTGTTCTTTATTTTATTTGGGTGGGAGGGCTTGGACTCATGTCCCATTTAAACAAGCAGGTAATAATTATTTGATGATAAAGATTAAATTCCAGAATACCATATGAAAGTTTCTGATGAAAATCAGCATGAGGAATAACTTGTATAGTATGGGTTCTAGTAACTCAGTAATTTAATTTATAGTCAAATTATTTGGGCTTAATGACTCACAGGGTATTATATAAAGTAAAAAAGTTTCTTCAAAATTAATTTTTGAGTCAGAAAACACTAGGAACTTTCCAAGTATATTTGATATAACTCTAGTCCTTTGAGAAAAAAATAGTATTGTTTTCATCCAGACAGGTTTGATGTACATTTAGAACACTGACTCATTCATTCATTTGTTCATTCACTCATTCGTTTATATCGTTACATATGATAGTGCTTTGGGAGAAGGTTCTTTTTCCCCCCTGAAATATGGTCAAACTCTATAGAGAGTGTTGAAGACTAGTGACATATGCAGGGAAGTACCACATATATTATATAATAGACCGTCATGGTTAATTTTGTGTGTCCACATGAGTAAGCCACTGGGTTCCCAGATGACACAGTATTTCTGGGTGTGTCTGTGAGGGTGTTTCTAGATGAGATTAGCATTTGAATTGGTGGACTCAATATATTAATAGTAGATCCTCCCAACCCCTGCCAATGTGTTTGGGCATAATCCAATTCATTGAAGTCTGGAATAGAACAAAAGGCGGAGGAGGTAGGAATGTACCCCTCTTTCTCTTGCATTACTGCTTGAGAGAGAAAATATCTCATCTCATTTTTCTCCTGTACTGGGACTGGGATTTACATCATTGGTTCCTTTTGGTTTTCAAACCTTTGAATTTGGAATAGATTATACCACCAGCTTTCCTGGGTTTCCGGCTTGCAGAGAATAGATCATGGACTTCTCAGCCTCCATAATTGCATGAGCCATTCCTCATTGATATATAT
>NW_012135747.1:4508972-4548702 GCF_000956105.1 Propithecus coquereli
TCTTTACTGGTTCTGTTTATCTGGAGAACCTTCAGTAATACACAGACTTATGTAAAACGGACCATGAACTTTCAGAAAAGAAATTCTGTGATCATGGAGAAAGACTTCTCTATGGAGAATAAGTCTGAGCTACATTGATTATGGAAAGAAAAGTAAGGCTTTTTCTGATAAATGAGGCATTTGACTTCACAAGGATTCAGAGTGACTTACATGGTATCACACCTAGATACCCTTCTGCATACTCAGGTCTCTTGTCTTAGCTGCTGCTTAACATCACTTAATCCAGAAACATTTAAAGATGATAAATCTTTAGGTTTGAATCTCACATCTGCTATTTACTAGCTTTATAACTTGGGAAAATGATCTGAGTCCCAGCTTGTCATTTATAAAATGGGAGTAAGAATGCTTTCCTTGAAGCATTGTTATAAGGTGTAAATATATACACTGAAATCCATCAGCATGGTGTCTAACCCCTTGTAGACCTACAAATAAATTATTGTTATTATTCTTGATCCTTGTCCCTCAGACACCCATCTTCTGGCAAAGATCACACTTGAAATACTATCAGGATGGTACAATACCAATATTGGAAGAATGGCTGGATGAGAAGGTGGCCTTAGATACCTATCATGGACATTCTATTATTGTAAATAATTTCCTTTTTTATATTTCAAATCACCTTTCTTGAGCAACTAACTGATATTTTTCTCGTATAATGATTGATAGTAAGAAAAAACAGGGATAACATTATCAAAATTATGAAATATTGATCTATTCAGAAATGCTTTTACACAGAAAATCTTAGTTATAATGCAAGGTGATATAATAAAATGAAAGAAAACCATAGTATTTATAAATTCATGTATAAAAATGTAAAATATGACAAATTATTCTTAATGAAGTTTTAAGAAAATTTGTATAAAAGCTAATCTCAATTTTCTTCACCTTCACTTTCTAAACGTCAATATGTACAAAGGAAAATTCTTTAAAATTTTGATATAAGGTAATAAGAGTTGCATTTGAGAATTTTTAAAGAGTTAGATAAGATTAGAGAGAATATTTTCAAGGGAAAATGGATATTATAAGAGAATTGATTATAGAATGCAAAATTTGAACCAGAATGGTACAGTAAAAATATGTGTGCCACATATGTAAATAATTTTCAGGGTTCTTTTTCCCCTCTGAAGAACATTTCTGAATTCTTTAGGCTCTTAACACCTTAATGTATCTATTTTAGCATGAATAATGATAAACAACTGCAATCTTAGGATCTTTTAAAATAATCCAAAGATATTTTTTGACAGAAAATGAGAATAGAAAGTAAATTTTCCTATCAAGTTTTAGGTTTGCAATAAATAGCTGTTTTCCTACTGTGAAGAACATCAGTTCCTTATGTAACACAATTATTCACTGTACATGTAGAAATTGATAGCAGGAACATTCCTATTTGTCACATTCACAGTTGCCAGCTTTTAAACTTTTAATGTCTTACTGTTAAATTTTGAAATTAAATTTAGTGTTGTAGCTTTGAAATAAATGCTAGGTCACATTTAGTTGGTTGGATTTTGACATTGTTTTCCAAGAGTAAAGAGGTGGCTGAAGTTCCTGAGGGCCTAAAAATAGTTCTGAAACAGAAGTGTACACCCTAGGGGCATGATTATCTTTGTGAGCATGCAATTGTATTTTCAACACAATTAGCTGCCTAACTGTGTGACTAAACTTTTCTGTGTATTTGCACATGTAAGTAATTATGACAGAATTAAAATCTGAGGAGTTCTCTGCCTACTTTATTTCTCTTTATGGCTAGAAATAAAAACACATATTGAAAATAATTCTAATTTGTAAATTCATTCATTGATTGAACCAAATATAAAAGGATATTTTTCATTTATTTCTTACCAAAAACATAAAAAAGGATAATAGGGACTATGAGTAAACATAAAAGAACTTGTAATAATCTGCTAGCACCATTTCTAGAATCATTATCCCCTTTGTGCAACACACACATCAATTTACAGTACATATGTTAATATGAATTTGTAAATATATATTAATTTAATGTGCACTAACAATTAATTACCATAATAGTTTTTCTTTATTTATAGTTCCAATTTATATTTTCCACCCTCCAATGTACTGTTTTCCTATAATTTAAGCAGCAACTTTATTTACACTAACTTTTTATATGACTCGTGCTTTACACTGCTGCACTTTACTGTGAATCTAACTCTGAACAGAATATTTAATACACAACTTAGTATACTTTTTGATATGAATTTATTCTTTATACCAATCACACAGATGGAGGCCAACTTATAAGACATTTACAAGTACCACCTGTGCCAAATGGCAAGCTAGCATTATCTGCCTTATGTGAAACTTCCATTGGTTATCTAAATGAAGAATATGTATAATAAATAATGAGCACATTATAAGAAAAGAGTAAAGTATAGTAGGTAGAGCAAGTATCAATTTCCTTCATTTTATCCATTCCTGCTATTTGAAACATTCTCCTGTAAATGTCAAAAGTATATTTTAAATCTTTCTGTATTGCCTGGTAAAGTATTCTGTATTGCAATGTAGCCATTCACATCCTAATATTACTTTTTAAATTATAAAGGCCACTCTATATTTGTATTAGTTGGATTGAGCTTGTTCATTTTTAAAAATTCTGATGTAGTTCTCCAAAGTTCGATTCAATTACTTTAAACAATGCAGGCATTTAAAATCGAGTAATCTGTTTTTCCAACCATTTTTTAAGGGTGGCTCTTTTCATGTATGGTTAAGTGCGATTTTGCTGTTAAATCCCCAGCTCCATTGAAATAAGCATTTTAATTCAGCAATCTGACAATCTTTAATAATAGACGTTGCCTGGCCCTTTTGCTCTCTCAACCTAACAATTCAGTTCTCATTTTTTTAAAAACTGAGCATGTAACTATCTCAAGCAGATAATTGTCAGTCCTAGATTTAACGATCTCAAGTAGCAGGACCCAATTTGGAGCTCTTTGGTAGTTCTTGTGGCTAAACAGCCTCAGCGTCAAGAAGTCATTAATGACTTGGTTGGAGCTAAACTCATTGCATTTAGATTTGCTACCAGGGAAGATGTAGAACAGGTGAGTCTTCATCAGAGCAACCCTTCATTGCCTTCATTGAGAACAGTTATTAAGAAGCCCATTGTTTTCTTGCAGACGAGACATGAACAACTCACCTTTATTCTTGTTTCCTATTTTCTATACTTTGAAATGACAGAATCATTTTTGTTGTTCAAAGTTTTGGACATAAAAGGTGCTCAGCACATTTTCAGTGTTTTTTTTTTTTTTTTCTTCCACCCTTTAAAGTATTGGAAACAAACTGTCAATACTAAACAAAAACCAAGATGCATGTAGCTCAGGGACTACAGTCATTCCTGATTATTGCAAGCAAATTTGTACTCCTGACTTTGGTATGACAATGCCTATTCTAATGTCTGTTTGTCCCAAATGACTCAAGGAAATTTTCTATGGAGATTTCTGAAAGTCTTCCTCTGTGTAGCTCTGCCCTCTCTGGTACAGTACCCCACAAATTTAGCTACCTCAGCTCCTCAAAATTTGACCTCTCTCCATAGCTGAGCAAGACTGCCAGCCTGTTTGGGTTTACTCTTCCTGTGATTTGGTCCAGAAAGTGTTTCCAATGTTTGGTTGTAAAATTATGATAATTGTGTATTTCTGACTTAATTATAATTACTGCCATGGCCCAGATGTTTGAATGGGTGTGCTCATTCAGCTGTGCTCAGTTCTACTTTAGTTCCTTTTAAATTTCCATATCCGTTTTAAGAGTGACAATAAACTAACCACAGCAAACTAAAGGCCCACAGTATGTACCAGGTTAAATGATGGCTTCTCAGAGCATCTTGTCATCGCAGTGGACATACAGATGTCATGTTAAAAAAGATCTTAAATACAACACTTGACGATTAAATATATTTGGTTTGGATTTATAGAAGAGATACTAACTGTGGCAGTTTAATTCATTGAGACATTAATTTGTGTTTTGTTCTTACTGCCTATTGTTTTCTTGCAGACAAGACATGGAAATATTGGAAATATTTTTACTTCCTCTATTATTAATATTAATAGAAATTTACACAAAAGGGAATCTGGAAATGTGATCTCTTACCTCAGAGGCTTTGGTGCTGCAGATTTAAAGCACAAGTTACCAGATATCCATAAGCCAACTCATTCCTATTATTTGTTCCAATCTGAGCTCATTTAGGAGAATTACAATGGATTGTTCTGGTAGGAGGATGGAGTGGTGGTATTTTTAGGAAATTGAAGTAACCAGAGGCTTGTGAGGGCTCATAACAGACTAGTTCTAGGTGGTTGAGAGACTTGAGGTTGAAAAGAAGCTCTCTGCTCCCTCACGGTGTCCTGCAGAGTGGTGAACCTCGTGAGATGGGACACTAAATAATAATAACAATGTTTTGGTCTCCACTAAATTGCCATATTTTGGCAAAAAATTCTTTTCCTATGGTTGACACTAAAGTGGAGCTGGCAATGTGTATTCATCAGGGTTCTGGTTCTTCCCAAACGTCCAGCACTGAGGTACTCCTTCTGGTAGATTTTCCCCACCCCATGATTTGTTCTTTCTTCAGTAGTTGTTTTTTTGCAAGGCTTTGTGGAGTTTCTTCTGTGCATTTACAGCTGAAAGATTCCAGGAAACTTGTATGGAGATTTATGGGACTCTTTGGCTTCATCACTCCCTCCTCTCTGGTACACTGCCCTACAAATTCCAGCTACCTCACCTCCTCCAACCGAACTTTGATCTCTGTCTCTTCAGCTAAGTGTGATTGGCATGCCCTGCTTGGGTTTCCTCTGCTTGTGTCTAAGTCTAGCAAGCGCCTCAAGGCAGAAATCCAGGGCGATGGTAGGATGGATACTCCTTTCCTCATTTGTTCTGCTCCTCATTGGAAATACAGTCCTGTAGTGTCTGTTTTCCAGCGCCTTCAGAGAGCTGTTTCATATATTTTTCAAGTTTTCTAGTAGTTTATGATCAGAAGGCTGATCTGCTACCACTTATTCTCAAAGCCAGAAGCAGAAGAGGGATATTTAAAAAATAGATATAAGCATATGGTTCTTCTACTTAGAGCTCTTCAATGACTTTCCACACACTTCGGGAAAGATTCAAAGTCCCTCGCGAGGCCTATTCTGGGTGTATCCCACCAGTGGATCCCTGTCTACCAGTGGAGCTTCATCTCAGCCACTATAATTTTCACCCACTAGTCTACTTATTCTCACTCTATTTTAATATTCCAGGCTGCTGTGCACATTCCCATTCAAGACCTTTTTAACTGCAGCGTGGATATAATCACATTTGCTCAGTGTCTGCTCCTGAACTATTCAAGTATGGACAAGAGTGCAGGGTCACACATCACAACCTGGCCACTAGGACCCTCTTATAACATATGCACATTTCCTTTGGTTCAGCATAATCAAAGAGTATTATTTGAAACTTTTTGGTAACAATGAACAAAGGTTTAAGTATGAAGAATTTTAAAAAGTTTATTGTGAACACAAAGCCCTTTGACAATAGAAGATATATTTTGAGAGTGTAAAAAAATATGATATATCTTTGATTATGAAAAAGAGCAGTGTTTTGAAATTTAAATCTTGTCATTTAAGTAGTTATTACAAAGGAATATTCACTGTGAGTTTTCAAAAACATTATATGCAACTAATTAGTAAAAAGAAACATTAAGAGGAAGTACTCCATAGAACTGATAACTTGAATGATTCTAAAATAGGCGGCCTTTTATCAGTTTTCACTTTCTGATTTTACCAGTGTTTTACTTTAATTACACTGTTAAGTTACTTTTTAGGATTCCCACCAAGTCCAACACTCTCACACCTCCAACCTTCAACTATCAGAAGTCCTCTAAGGTATAACTCTACCTCTAAGATTTTTTTCTAATTCAGCAGCTGAAAAGAATGGACAATCTTGACCCCAATAGGGGCATGATTTTTCCTAAATTATCTTTTGCAAAAAGCTCTTCTAACATGTAATAATTATTTTTTTTCAAATCTAAATTTTATTTTTTACCTCTTCAACAAAGATGGTCCAACATTATTAAAAGTCATCAATCAGTTGAGTAGACTCTGCACTTGGGCCACCATGTAAAACAACTCCAAGAGGCACTATTTATATCCTAATCCATGGGAATAGGGCACCCTGCAGCTATTACAGAACATAGCCTGTCTGGCTATTTGTGATGGGCCTTGGTCTAAAAGACAAAGTCATTGCATTTGGAGAGAAAGTTATTTAATTTTGCATTCTTGAGGTCATAATTATACATAACGTAAATGTGATCTTTAAAGGCTGAAAGTTTGGAAGATGTTGATAATAGCCCTTTTTTTGCACAAAAGACACTTTGTCTAAACATAACAGTATATATGAAAAACTTCATTTTGCACTATTGTTCTTTTTTTCTGTCCCTTTCTTTATCCACTTTTTCTCTTTTTTAAGGTTGTTAGAAGTATTTTTAAATTGTAAGGTCAAATGCATTTTTATGGATATATTAGAAGGCATGGAACATTATATATAAAAGAAAAATGTGTTTTTTTGATATCAGGAACAGACTGTCTCAGGCTAGGGGAAGGAAGGAGGAACCGAAGACCTGCGATGAAGTCTTAGTGCCATGTAAAGAGCAAATCTGTGAATACGTCACACTCCTTAGGGCAACTAGTGGCCAAAGGCTGTGGAAATAATCCAGGGGACCAGAAACTGACAAAGCTAAGGCAAGGGTTTATAAGATTCAAATTCAGTTTATATTGGCCGAATGCCTATATTTCAGGTGATATTCTTAGTTACATTGACATATGTAACGTAAACATTATTAAGATATGCTAAGATATGCATCAAAAGGAGAAATATGACAACAGGCTAGAGACAGGAAAAATTAGAACAAAGCAGGCGAGAAAAAAATACATGAAAGAAAGCTGCAGATACAACTAGAGGGAGACTTGGAAGAATAAAAGTAGCAGCCTAAAGCCAGCAAGGAGGACAGCTGTGACTCATCAGTAGAAAGGCTCCTCAACGTGAAGATAATGGTGGTAAGAATGATCATAATGATGGTTGCCAGTGTTTAATATCAGGTGAGAGATCAGGCATTTTATATGTAATGCTGCATTAAACCTCACAACAACTTCACATTGTAGACATAATGTAGGTTCTGGGATGGGCCAAAATGCCAACTTTGCTATTGGTGGTTGCATTGGAGAATGCATTGAATTCTGAGTCAACTTGAATCCTAATGGTCTTCTTAAAAAGGGTTCTGTCAGAATCGAATTCACCCACTCAGCCTCAGTCACAGGCCAAACATCTACTCCCACCTGAGAGAGGAGAGAAACTAGGTGATGTGTGTTCATACCCTTTTCTTGGCCTTACAGATAGATACATCCTCTCTTCCTTTAAAGAGTGGGAGTAAGGAGTGGAAGACGTTGTTTCAGTTAGAAATTGCATTTGACTGCTAGTAACAGACATTTCAAAGAGTGGCTTAACCAATGCCATGGTTTTATTTTTCTCTTGTGACAAGAAATTTGGAAATATATCATTGCTGGTATTAAAATATCAGGGTAAAGATTTCTGTGATTCTTTTGGACTTTCTCTAGAAGCTAAAATATGGCTGCTTAAACAGTAATGTTCATATGCTAAATTGTAGGAAGAAAAAAACAAAAGGCAAAATATTGCAAGCAAGTTTAGTCTGTCTCCATATCCAGCCCCACACCTTATACAAGGAGCTTTCTCAGCATTCCTACCCAATGACTTTTACATACATCTTACTGACCTATGTCACAGGGTCATCCCTAAGCTGTACGGTGGGCTTGATGTGTAGATTTTAGCTGGGCATATTGCTTCCCTAAATCACTGGGGTTCTGTTAATATAAAGGAAGACTGAATATCGAATAGGTAAGTAGCTATACAGGCAATGTTGCCCCATAAGTGTTTCTTCTTGAGGTGAAGTTCCCTTACTAAAATATGAATAAAGGAAAATGAAACTCCAAACTCTAAAATTATTATTATCCTCTTTTTATAGTTGTGATACCCATGGCTCAGAAAAGCTAAGCAACATGACCAAGTTCACACTTCTGACAAGTGAATTTATCTTCAAACATAAAACTGACTCATTTAAGAGCTCAATTTCTTGAGCATTTGCTAGCTCTTTTTTCTTTTTCTCAGGAGTAACAAAAGGGCTTGCAGATTGCAATGCATGAAAAAGTGCTCTTAGTTAATGGGGAGGGGATACTAAACCAAAAAAAATAGTTATACCTTCAAGGTACAGTGATGTGAAGTCAAAATACCATTGTGTCTCAAAGAGGTTTTACGCTAGAAGGTTCTCAAAATATGTTCCTGGATTATACACATCAGAATCATTTTACCATATACCTCGGGGTGGAGCCTGGTAACCGTGTTATGATAAGTTCCAAAGAGTATTCACATGCATACTAAAACTTGAGAACCACTCAGAGTGGGTGAGATTACTTTCATCAAGCATGGAAACATTGTTGGAGGTGGTGTATTTAAGCTAGTTTTGGAGAAGGGAAGACTTAGAAACATGAAAATAAAATTTCACAGGGAGGGCATGGATGTGAGCAATAGTATGGATGAGGAAAAGCATGTGGCGTATGGATATTAGAGAGGAAGCTTGGAGTGCACAGAGAGCTGGGAGCGATCAGATTGAAATGAGAGGAGACCAGAGTGATTGGTCTCTAAGGATCACAATGGCAGAATACAAACAAAGATAGGTGCACTGGTCTCAAAGACCCTCACATACACGGAGAGGTTGTTATTCACTGCTAAGAATACAGGGTATGTATTATATTTAGAAGGAAATCTCACTCATCTAAATTAGCACAATATGTATATAACATGTACACACACATACACACACACATTTATATTTCCCAGCAAATGACCTTACTCAGCTGATTTGACTAGGTATTTATAGGTGACACGGTTAATCCAGGGACAAAGGGCAAGATAAAAATCCTGATATCCCACTGGTTCAGCTGCAAAAGAATCTTCATAGGCAAAAGTAATAAGGGCCTCAGTGAGGAGGGGGGTCTGCAGACGAGTATAAAGCTATCCAAGGAATATTTTCAACTATATTCCACAACGCTTTCTGTCTCTAACTTTTTTTTTTTTTTTTTGAGACAGAGTCTCACTCTGTTGCCCAGAATGCAACAGAGTGCCGTGGTGTCAGCCTAGCTCACAGCAACCTCAAACTCCTGGGCTCGAGCAATCCTACTGCCTCAGCCTCCTGAGTAGCTGGGACTACAGGCATGCGCCACCATGCCCGGCTCATTTTTTCTATATAGATTTTTAGTTATCCAAATAATTTTCTATTTTTAGTAGAGACGGGGTCTCATTCTTGCTCAGGTTGGTCTCGAACTCCTGACCTTGAGCAATCCACCAACCTCGGCCTCCCAGAGTGCTAGGATTACAGGCGTGAGCCACAGCACCTGGCCTCTAACTTTTCTCTTAGTCTTTGCTCCATACTCGCTAGCATATTCTTATTTAATGAATATCAAACTTTATGCAATAAAGGAAGACTCTATTAGTGAATGCAATTAAATGAAAATTGTTGGGAGCTTTTGGAGATCATTTTTATAAACTTGACAGATAGAAAATTCACATGTCCTTTCCTACGAACATCTTAGAAATAAATCACTTTGCATTCTTTGTGTCATTGGCATTAAACTACACTAATTTAATAAATTAAAAAGGAATTTAACAATGCTTACAAGTATTTCTACAAAAGTGGTTTGATAAACAACCGCATATGAACTAGAGATTAGGTAAAAATGGCAAAACTCAACTGATCTTAGATTTAGTTTGAGGAAAAAAAGTCTAGTTATTCAAAGGCATGTGTGGTCAGGTACTTAACTGTTGAGTACTCTTTGGCATAATATCCTTTTCTCTTCATTTTAACATATTTAAAATAGCCTTTCCGTACTGGAAATTTGATGTATGAACTTTATTTTGTTATCTAACTGATTGTTAGAGTACATTTATAAAATTATACTTTTATCTGATATAAGTAAGAATGTCTAAAAGAAATAAAATTCTATTTTGAGTATAATGCAAGACTAAACTGATCTGCTATTGAATATGTGTACATTTTATGAACTTTCATCTGTCTCATCACTGCTTTTAAAAACACTATTCTGCTGCTTAATTTTTTTATTTGTGCAAATTTATGGGGTACATGAGAAATATTGTTACATGCATATAATATGTAGTGACCAAGTCATGATATTCAGGTTGCCCTTCACCCTAGTACAATACATTTTTTGAGTATAGTAATTCTACTATACTACCTAACATTGAACTTATTCCTCCTATTTTACTGCATGTTTGTACCTTTACCCCACTTCCCTTCATCTTCTCCCCTCTCCCTACTCACTCTTCCCAGTTTCTGTTGTCTATTTTTCTACTCTCTACTACCATGTGTTCAAATTTTTTGGCTCCCGTATGTAAGTGAGAATATGTGATATTTATCTTTTTGTGCCTGGCTTATTTGGTTTGAGATAATGATCTCCAGTTCAATCCATGTTGCTGCAAATGACACAATTTCATTCTTTTTTATGGTTGAAAAGTATTTTATTGTGTATATATATACATTTTCTTAATCCATTCATCTGTTGATGGACACTTAAGTTGATTCCATATCTTTGCTATTGTGAATAGCATTTCAATAAACATGTGAGTGCAGATATTTCTTTGATATATTGATTTCTTTTCCTTTGGGTAGATACCCAGTAGTGGGATTGCTGGATTGAGTGATAATTCTATTTTTAGTTTTTTTGAGAAAATTCCATACCGTTTTCCCCACTGGCCATACTAGTTTACATTCCCACCAACGGTATATAAAAGTTTCCCTTTTCTCCACATCCTCACCAACATCTGTCATTTTGTTTAAGCAAAGGTTTTATCTAAGTTTTTTTCTGCAGTGAGCAGATTTTGGCAATCCAGACAAGAGGTAAATTTGTATAAACCATTTTTAAACTTATCCATTGACTGGATAATTGAAATTTGACATGAGTATTAGAAGTTAAGTATAGCAGGTCTTGGATAACTTCATTTCATTCAACGTCCTTTCATTATAACATTGATGAGAAAAAAAATCAATTCCTGCTGGGGCCACTGTCTGTGTGGAGTTTGCACATTCTCCCATGTCTGTGTGGGTTTTCTCCAGGTACTCTATTTTACTTCCATGTCCCAAAGATGTGCACATTAGATTCACTGGTGTGTCTACATGGTCCCAGCTGGGGTGAGTGTGGGTGTGTGTGTGAGTGTGCCCCGAATGTGATGAAATGGTGTTGTGTCCAGGGTCAGTCTCTGTCTTAATAGGCTCTGGCCACCCATGACCCTTAGCTATAATAATGGATTGGAAAATGAATGAACGAACATGGGAAAATGAATGAATGAATACAAATTATTGTAAGATAAAAATTCATAAAGTATATGTACTCATTATTATCACTTTGAAAACATTTATACCTAGATTTAACCCACTACCACTACACTGTTTTCACTCACTGCTTCACCAAAAATTGAGTAAATAAGTATCTTACTTGTCCTTACTAGTCTTTCATAAAGGTCTTTTGTATGGCTCACATTTATTTCAATGCTTAATATTAGAAATCATTTTGTCTTTTTTTTATAAATTTGTTGATGTTTTTATAATCAGAAATGTGTCATAGGAACTTAACTCTTGTTTATATCAATTAGACTATGGTAAAATTGGTTTTATTACACATTGTTTTGTTTAAAGTTGCAGTGTCCAAGAACCTATTGATGACATTAAGTGAGAACTTTAGGTTGTGATGTTAAGATGAAAGAAATACATGGGTGATTAATTTTAAAATCTTTTCAAAGACTGGCTTAAGAATGGTATTTTTTTTTTTGCCTTCATGTTTTAGATCTTTATCATGTTATTGGGAGTATGGGCTACAGCTTTTCCAGCATTTATAAGAAAAAACTTGTAACATTTGTTTTGAGGAAAAAATATTACAGAATAATTTCTCTATAGGTCAGAATCTTAGTTAATAAGAAGTTCTTAACATTTTACTTTTAATCAGCCTCGCCCTTCTCTGGAACATCTGGCCTGAGAAATAAGCAGGTTGTTAATAAGTTTGTGATATAAATCTGAAATACCAGAAAGAATTTGCAAGTGTATATAAACACAGATCCCATTATTATTAGTACTCAAACCATAGCACTAAAATACACACACATGCATGAGGAAAGTTAAAACTTTTGGAGCTGCTTAGCTGGGTTGGTTCGAACACAGAGCCCTTTAATACTTGTTATTCAACTCCTTCAAAACTTTTGTTGTTCATAAAATGGATATAAGATCTGTCTTGTATGGTTATTGTAGAAATTAGAGGTAGAGTGTACAAAACTTGTAGAAATTAGAGGTAGAGTGTACAAAACTCTGGCCCATATTTTGCACCTTTATCGGTCAACTGTTTGTTTGTTTTTGAGATGGAATCTCACTATATCACCCAGACTCCCCACTTCAAGCAATTCTCCCACTTAATCCTCCCTAGTAGCTTGGATTCCTAGCCACTGTGTCTGGCAGCTGTTATTAATAATGAAATGGGACCAAGATAGAAGATATCTTCTTTAAACAGTCATCAGAGATTGTGATATTAGAATTGGGATTCCTGAAACCCTAGTAGACCACTGGGTTTACTTAAAAAAAATTTTTAATTAAGGAAGAATATAATTTCTAAATGTAGAAACAAATGGTACAATAAGCTATCTTCAATAAAATTCATCAATAAACCACCATGGTGTGCTATTATCCTTGAAAAATTCTCCCTTTCCCTCCTTCAATTTTTTCCATATCTTCTTGGAAATGAAAGTATAGTCCCTGAAAAAGTGAAAAAGTAACATACTGCACATCATAAGTTTCTTCCTAAGAATTGTCACCTTCCTTCTATTTTAAAGAAGCCTTACTTTTGCACAGACATAATTGAGAGCAAAAAGAGATGCTTCATTATGATACTATTTTTTTTTTACCTGGACTTCTATAGATTTTTATTCTTGTGATTTTTATCTAAGAGTTGCAAGATTGGTTTGGAATTTATGTATATTCTTTTCAATCCTGAAAAAGACAGTTTGAATACTAAATTAATTGCTTTTTTATGCAATATATTATTATTGAGATTTTACTCTCTGTGAGGAAGTTTGACCCTAATTATTCTATTCAGTCAATGATATCTCAACTTTTATATGATATTAAAGATCAGAAAAGTTGAGAAACTTATTGAAGATCTTATATTCTAACTGGAGGAAATTGAGATTTTGTCCAATATTTATTTGACTATAGAATTTTCTCTGCTTAAAGAACTTCCCAGTCAAGAGTGGGGGAGGAAAGCATGATATCAGATAACAGTAATTATGAAATGGTGGTCAGTGAGAGCATCATCTCCCAGATTTTTTTCTACATATGATACTTTGAAATTTTTGAATTAATTTTTACTACCTAGAATTAGAAAGATTTTTCATAAAAATCTAATTAACTGGACTCTTAACCACAACGACAAAAAGGAACATTTGACTACACTGGGCTTTATTCCACCATGACATCATCACCTATGAATTAGCTGGAGCTAGGATGGAGTTGCCCCTTTATGCAGGACATATACTCTTCTGTGCCCAGTTCTCTCCCTGGGCCAGGTTCCCTCACTCATTTTATCTGTACGACTCCAGGGAGAGAGCAGGTGAGCTATGATTGAGGTGCCCAAAGGGATAGTTCTTGTGAGTGGTGGAGGCTGAGTAGTCTGTGGGGACTGATAACCCTATGTATGTATGTATGGGTCTATTTATTTTTGCTTCAATTCCCCTTTAGACCTGTAGTTTCTGGGAGAAGGCAGGTGAGAGAGTTTACATGAGTCTCACACTCAGGAATTAAAGTATGGGAAAGAAATTTGAGGGCCTCTCATTTTGCCAAATCATACCTTGTAGACAGGGGAAATATTTGATTATTCATTATTTTGTTGACCTGTGTTTGCTTTCTTGTAGTCATTACAGAATGGAGATTAAGCTGTAATTATTGAGATTTATGGCAGGCTCTGAATCAGGCTCTTACGTTTTACACATGCATTCATTCACCTATGTGTTGAGTGCCTTTATATCAGTATCATAGCAATTCCCTCCTAGCTCAAGGCTTGGGAGAAAGACAAATGATTAATAAGTAATCAAGTGAATAAATTATTACTCATGCAAAGTGTTATAGGGGTTTTAAATATAGTGTTCAGAGAAGGCCTCTCAGAGTTGATGACATTTGAGCTGAGAGTTAAGACGAGAAAGAGCCAGAAATTGAACTAGACGAGAGAAGAGAATGCTGCTGTTTATTCTGTCTAACTCGATGGCACAACAAAGTGACTACAATCAACAGTAAGTTAGGGTATACTTTAAAATAACAAAAGTAGTAGAATTAGAATATTTCTAACACCAATAAATGATAAATGCCTGAGGTGATGGATACCCCAAACACCCTGATTTGATTAACTCACACTGTATGCCTGTATCAAAACATCACATGTACCCTGTAAAGATATACAACTATTATGTATCCGCAAGAGGCAAAAGTTTTTAAAAATTGAAAACAGAAAAATCCCTACAAATAAAAATAGAAAGAAGAACTCTATGCAGAAGGACCAACAAATGCAAAGGCCTTGAGTCCAAATGGTTTTAACTTCCAGTTTTAGGATCTGAAAACAAGGTTAATGTGATTGTGGTATATTTGAGCAAAAAGTAGATAATTTTTGGGAAAATGGGCAGGCCATGGTGAAGAGTTTGGTAAATTCATTGGAAACTCTCATTTAATCCTCCTCAAAGCCGTATTTAACAGTACCAAAACTAAGACTTAAAAATCAGGGAGACTCATCACCTACTAGCTATCTAATCTTGGTCCTTGTTTTAATATTTGAGCTACACAGATAATGTGTACACATCACAGAACTTTTTGTCAGGATTAAATGGAATATGCTATTCAGAGTTCTACGACAATGTCCAGCCCATAGTAAGAGATCCATAAATAAGCTCCATAGGTTTTATTATTTCAAATAGGGCAGGGGGAAGGTTTCTTCTTTCTTTCTTCAGCCTAAACTCACTTCCCCTTCCTTCTTCTGATAATAGTAAAGATATAATTTGTATAATTTCATTTTAAAGTTTATCATGGTCAATACCTACCTCTCAGAACTTCAGGAGGTAATGTATCTCAGCTCCCGCCTTACTTCTTCCCACCTGTAATATCAGTTCTTTTCCCTTCCTTCTTATGTCTAGCAACTGTTGGTTTTTTAAAGGATCTTCAATCCATGGGATCAGAATTTCTGAGGTTTTAACCCTCTGATTCTTATGACAGCCTTCACATACACCCCGTTCTCCCCAAAATATTTATACACACACACACATATACACATTTCTTGATTGGGATAAGAATCACGAAGCATCTTAAAATACTGCTCAAAGATTTCTACAATAGGTTGTTGCAGGTGGGATAGGCATGTAACTACAGGGTAAGATATAGGAAATTTTAGGATTCAGAACCTTTGCCTTTTACTGAATGGGGCTGGGAGGTGGTAAAAGAGACCAACCATGCAAGCAAGTGAATCAGGATAGTATGTTGTGAATATTTACGCAGACACTTTATAGATACTAGAGAACTGAGAAATGAGAAAAATACATTTGAATTACTTAGATGAAAATAAATGGCCTGTATATGGCTAATTATTCTATATACAAAAGCTCTTAGGCATGCCCTTAATAGTGATATGTAGCAGCTTTGTTTTTTTTTAAGCTTTACGTAGTACAACATTATAATTACAAATATATTTAGCTATGCTTCAACTTCTGTTGCTCAAGTAGCAAGTTATCTACCAACAATTGAAGTTTAGAACATAGAACATGGCTTTTAAAAACTGTCCTCATACATTTAAGTAAGGCCCAGGAGATAAGAGAGATTAAAAGTCAAGAACCTGACGTTTCACGTAAGAGTAACTATTGGGAAACAAAGTGAAAAAATTTATTTTCCCACGTTACTTTTCCAACTCCAAGACTTCTATGCATACAGAGGCCCCATGTAGAAATTTCTAGTTATGGCAGTCTTTCTGCATCCAATACTGAAACTTCTGGTATTACTGCCACCATTGCAGGTTAAATACACATTAAACGCGTAGTAGGTTCTGAAAGTCAAAGCCATGTCATCGTATTGAGTGAAATAAAGCACTAGGATACTGTTAGAACTTCTTATTCCTTTGGCCCTTGGGATCACTGCCATGTGCTCTGAATGATGGAGGGAGTGTTAGGCTAGATACCTAATGGCTGCAAATGGTTCCACCCTCTGATTTCCTCCACTGACTGCTACATCCTAAAGATGAGGGATTTAGCCACAATCTAGAAGCTCAGATGTTCAGCCTTGCCTTACACTTGAGCATGATTCCATTTCTTCATGCACATTTAGGTAGTGTAACTTGCCATGGAGGAAAAATGCTTAAAACCTACAGTTACAATAAGAGCAACAAACTCTTTGATGTTTGTCATTCTTTTTTTAACCAAGACAATTTTGAATACAGTTATTTAGGTGTTTGTGTACTCAGTTCCTCACTAGTGATGTGCTCTACACGATCTGTAGAGCATTAGCCTTCTTTGTGCATCTGTGTATAAATTATTCGGCATAAGGTAGGCATGTAGATACTTGATTTCAGTGATTCTGGGATAAACTGTGCCTTCACTATGGTAGGATGTGGAGCATCACTGCAGTTGTGACAATAATCTAGGAAAAAGTGAATTAATTCTACTTCCATAAAAGAGTTAAATTATATATAAACTAATATTATTGCTCATGTGGAATATGGCCTGGAATAATGTGGAATAAATATTTGCGTTTCACATAACCCTCTTCAGGCCATAATGGACACCTAATGGAACATTTTAGAAACTGAATTTAGTGTAACATAAATTTCCAAGGAATCCATGCCAAATTTTAAAGACATATTGGTAGGATGTACCCAGTTTTCCAGAGAAATTATCGCTTATTGTTACCCAAAGAAAGGCAACTTATAGAAATAGTTTAGAACATATATACAGTTGGTGGTGGGTACTGAACTAAATTTAGAATTAGAAGATCTGGGTTTTGTCTGTACGATGTTGAGCTAATCAACCTCTGTGGACTTCAGATTTCTTCTCTACTGTTAATGGTAAATGACACCTTTATGTCTAAACTGCAGAATTTTACTGGCTCTGTAAGTATTTTGTAGACTAGAAAGTGGTAAACTCATGAAAAATATCACCAAAGATTTAATATTTGATGTCTGTGAAAGAAAAAAATGGAAATGATGAAAATCTATTGAGAATATGTTAGGTTTTTTTGTCTCTAATTTTTCCTTCAGTATAAGGTTGGAGTCTGGTCTTGATGAAATTTTGAGCTCCAGAGACAACAAGGTATTATTGAAAGGGATATTGTGTGTGTGTGTGTGTGTGTGTGTGTGTGTGTGTTACTGCCATCTGACACACATAAGTATTTCAAACACTGAGATAAACTTTTGGCAAAAAGTCATGAAGAATTTCAAATAAGAGCAGAGCATAGTTCCAGGTCTCATTTTTTTTTTACTGAGCAATATTCATAAACTTAGACCTAGAGAGAATTAAAATTCCCTTTAAAATGCCTGCGTGAGCATTTTGCAAAATAGATCTTTTGTGGTTTTTAAGGAGACGTGAGTGATAGCCATTTTACTGTTGGCAAGTTTAGGAATTTGTATAGAGATTTCTTCCTAAATTGGTTGAGAGTATGGGCCAAGTAGAAGAAATCTAATGGGCTGAAATAGAATATTAAGCTATTTGAGTTAACTTTTAGATAATTTGACACTTCCCTCGAGTAGAGTAAGTAACAGATATTAAGGAAGAGCATATGTCGACTTGAAATTAAGAAACCAAAGTGTTCTGATGAACTTCAAGCCACCCTAATTAATTTTATTTTAGAGCTTTGAAATATATAATAAAACAAATTTTATGGGTATTTAAAATATAAGCAAATTAGTCTTTATAAGGACTAGCTAAGAAAATTGTCTTCATTGACATAATTTGGTTTAAAAAGACATGACGAAAATGTTTTAATATAAAATGAAAAATTAGTGATAATTTTAAATATACATATGTATATCAAATGTGAATGGCAGTATTTTATACTGTTGGAAACCAAAATAAAAATGTTAAGATTCACAATTTCATAAGCTTATAAAGAGTTGGTAAGGTTCTTTTGTCTTTTTAAATTTCTATTTTCTTCAATTATTAAAGGCTAAATTGATGCCTTGTTTCAGAAATAAATATCCCTTAATCAAAAATCTTTGAAATAAAGTTATTTGGAGTAATTGACTCAGTACAAATATACCCATTTTCAAATCTTAAACAGCAGGGGATTCTCTTTTTAAGAGTTTCAATTTTTATTGCTTCTAATTCACTGAATAATTTTCAAAATTTAGGAAAATATTGAATTTGTAGAATAAAGATAAAAAGTTCAACCAAATGTAAGGCATGATCCTATCCAACAATGTGTATTCATTTATAAGTAAGAACAAGAACAAAAAGCACCCACCTTCAGAACCTGACCCGAAGCTGTGTGAATATTTTCATAAAATATTGTCTGATGGATGAGACACCTTAAATGTTCATTTGCAAGAAAGTATACAAGGTTATAGCAAACTGTTTAAAGCATAAAAATCCTGCCACCTACAGTATAAACAAAGGTATGATTTAGACATTGTGCTTTAGTACAAACCCTGCTCAAATGAGACTTTGGTCCTGCAAATTAGGGTGGCAGCTCAGCAACCCTATCCCCCTCTCTTCCAGGTGTGCCTCTTGCGATAGCACCCACTCCAGAGCACATTTAACCCACTGAGAGTGGCTGCTTAATGGAGCTGAGAAGCAGCCTGCATTTCTTGCCACATTTGACAGGGAAGTTCAGTCTCGGCTAATAAACCTTATTTAGGAAACTAATGTTCTCCATCTGTGTATTTGCAAAGGATATGCTCTAGGCAATGTCATAAAATGATTTCTCAGGAAACAAACTAAAAATGTAACTTAGGTCTTTAGATCAAAATTGCAATACCTTTGATTTTTATGAACTTCATAACGTGTCACCATTTGTAAATGGGAATCAACAACAGGCTTCATTTATTTTCATCCTGAATCAAATTGAAATATGGTTTAAGAAAAAATAGCTAATGGGAAAATAGCAAATCAGAATTTAAGATATCAAGTGTCATTTCTCTGAATAAGAGATTTTAAAGATCATTAGAACAACTTATACATTTTAAGATAAAGTTACACTATCACATAAAAACATTTGGGGAATCATGACTAAAAATTTACTTGTTTTTATTTGTGGAATAAGCCTACTTTTTTTTAAGCTTTAGTATATCTCCATTTAAAATAGTTAACTTCACATAACACAAGTGGTGTGTAAAATTTTTCAGATAGCATAATGATAAAGAAAACTAACTTTTAGTTCTTAAGTATTTTTATTTTACATCACAGGAGAGTGCAAACTTCAACAAGTACTCCGTTATGAGTATGTAAAATCACGTGTATTATAATATATTCATTAACATGGCCATTTTACATACAGGAAGAAAGTCATATGTTTAACAGAAACTATTCTTGCGTTTTGTTCTACCCTGTACTAGTTACATAACCTCAAACCTCTGTTTCTTTATATGCAAATTGAGAATATTAATGGTATGTAATTCAGAAGGGCGTTGTGAAGATTAAGTGAATTAATACATGAAAAATGCTTACAATTGTTCCTGGCAGATACATGCTCCGTTCTACTAATATTTTTTAATAATTTGGAATCTAGAAATAGATAAGGGAGACTTCAATTAGTGTTTTTTCTTAGCCCAGTTTTAAGCTTATTGCTTAAGCCTTTTACCTTTAGACGTCCAATTGTTCTTTTCCTAATAAGTGCTATTCAAATGTACTTTTGTATACAGTTTTCAGATATACAGTCAACCAGTCTTTAATTTCTTTTTTTTAACTGTGCTATAATCCTCTGAACCAAATATCGCTATCTGTCATGCACGTACATATGAGTACACATTCTTGCAGAGTGTGAATACTAGACCGTCCTTATGGTGAGATGATTTTACAGTAGTGTCTTTCAGTTTTACCCTTGTGTATACAAGTATGAAATCATGGAGTTTTGCCCTTTAAATCTTGTCTTATTATTAAGTGAAAGCAGTATGAGGCAGTATGGCTTAGCAGAAAAACAAAAGATTAGGCCCAGCTGTAAATTCTAAATCTGGCACCATTCACCGATGTGCATTATTGAGAAACACCGGTGCTGAAGCTGTCATTTGGCTTTCTATCTTGGCAGTAACCAGAAGATACTATAAATTGGTGGCAGTAAAAAAAGTAAAATAAAAGAAGACTCACAATAGGGAGGGGCCTTACTGAATATCCATTAAACTGCCTGTTTTTGGATGAGGAGGCTGAGATTCAGGGAAGTTATATGTCAAACTGCAGAATAAAAAATCCAGGTGGCTGATGGCCAGCTTCGTGGTCCGTCCACTGTGCGTGATACCAGATGGAACCTGGAAAAAAAAATCGGTTAAATATCTGGACACTGTATCTATGTACTGCTTAAAATATAGATTTTTTTTCCTAACCCTCTAGAAACGTAACTATTTTTATTACTTATTTGGAACATGAGATCGTATGGTAATCTAAGTGTAATAATAACTTATAAGTGACATATTGGCAAAAATACATTTATTTGGATCAGGATAGGAAAAGCCACTGTGTGACTTCACATGCTGTTCACTCAATAATCTTGCTGAGACTTGAGACCTAAAGCTTAGAACAATCAGCTGCATGGGATTCATAAAATGCAGCTAAGTAAGAGAGAATTTGTCTTTATTAAGCACTTAACTATGTGTCCATCACTATACTGAGTGCTTCATATATATAAATTTTCCCTTTTAAAGAGTCAGACAATCCTCTTTGAATTTGCAGCATCAGTGTCAGAGTTGTCATTGACTGCTTTATAACCTTAGATGACTCTCCTTACCTACCTAGACGTTGGATTCCTTATTGTGAAAGAGGCAATACCTAAACTGACTACTTCATGAATGGGAAGCCTTCAGCTATGAAAGTTCCTGGAAAAGCACAAGGTGCTATCAGAATATAACATCATATGTGTTTCTTTTCTTTCAGTTGATTCTTTGTGCTAATTATATTCTGCTTAAGGGAATTTTAACTTACACCCACTGAATTCACATAGGATGGTGGGAGGAACACAACATAGGATTAAAGATTTAATAAAGATAATGAGCCAAAGGCATAGTCCACTTGAGAAAACAGGGTGGACTCTGTTTGCTTCACCTTTTTTTTTCCTTTTCCTTTTTTCTTTTTCTTTCTGCATCTCCTTGTGTTGAATACATTATTATCAGCATTGTTTCGTACAAATTGTTTTATAGAAATCAGCAAAAGTAGTTCAAATTTGACAATCTGTGTGCATACTGTCTAAAATTAATAGAACTAACATTAATAAAACCAATGACAACTTAAATACCTAGAGAGATAGTATTTGTCACTGTAAGTCAGAAATGTTTTTTTATATTGTGCTTCAGACAGGATTCTTGGATTCAGGAGAAACTGACTGGACTATCTTAAACCAGGGCTCACATACCAGTGGGGGCCGCGAGGGAGGGGAGTGTGAGAGCAGGCAGGCAGGGCCCAGGGAGTGGCAGAAGGGGGAGGGATCAGAACCAAAAAAGGTCAAACAACTGAAATTTTTGTTCTTTACCTTTGAAAAATAGGCAATATATCTCAAATACAAGAGTTAATATAACATATTTATGTACTGAAAATATCTCTACTAATAATAAATCAAGTACATTTCTATGTACTTACCACTACTGTACAATTCTCTTTTCTCTTAGGGTTAATAACTGTACTGAAATATTGATCATTTCCACTCTTTTCCTTATAACTTTGTTTACACACTTAAAATGACAATACCTATGTATGTGTGTATGGTATATATGTGAGTGGTGTGTGTGGATAGAGTGGAGATTTTATTTTATTGTAGGATCAAAATTTGTTTTTTATGTCCTCGGCAACTTTCTTTTTTCACGTTTTGTTTTCAAAATGCAGATGTATCAGTCCATTGTATAAATATATCAAAATGTATTTATTGTACTGCTGACGAGCATATGGATTATTAGGGCATTTCTTTGTTTTCTTTCTTGTTCTCTTCTTCTTTTTCTGTTATGTGTAAAGCTGCTATGAAAATTTGAATTCTGGTGCACCTGGTGCAAAAGTTTTCTAAGATATATACTTAGGAGTGGAGGATAGGCCACAGGTTATGTGACTGTTCAGATTTAAGAGGTAATACCAAATTGTTTTCCAAAAGGTTTTTTCATTTTAGACCCCAGCAAGCAGTGAAGGAGTTGTTCAGAAGTTTGAGAAGTTTCTGTACACTCAGACTTCAATTTTTTTGCCAGTCTGTAAACCTGAAATATCTAAGGATATCATGCTTTCAATTTGCATTCCTCAATTTCCTATGTGATTGAGCTTTTTTTCCCCCCATATTTTCTCACCATTCCTTTTTCCACTTATTTGAAATACCTGTTTGACACTGACCTATTTTTCTGTTGGGTTGTTTTTATTTTTCTAGATACTATTGGCTGTATGTATTTTCCCTTTTCTCAGTTTGGATTTGCTTTTCACTGTGTTTCTGATGTTACTGATAAAGAAAAGTTCAAGGTTTGTGATTTTATGTCCTCTCTACTTTTAAGAATACTCTTAAAAGTATTCTTCTACATTGCTCTCTGGAATTTTCAAGTTTTGCTTTCCTCATTTAAGATCTTAATCTATTTGAATTTCTTGTTGGTGTATTGAGATAAGGTTTTGTTTTTATTTTCTTCAGATGCCTAACCAATTACATAAATATATATATTTTTTATTTCAACATATTATGGGGGTACAGATATTTAGGTTACGTATGTTGCCCTTGCCCTCCCCCTCCCCCCCTAAGTCCGAGTTTCAAATATGTCCATCCTTCGGGTGGTGTGCATTGCATATTTTTTAACAAAAATTGTTTTAAATAAAAAGTTCTTACTCATACTGATATGCAGAGTAACTATCTATCATACACCAAGCATAAATGCATTGTCTGTGTAGAAATCTTTGTTTTGTTCCAATAGTCTCTATGTCTATCTATTTCTGTTCTTTTACTATGTATCTTAATTCTTCTAAATTTGCAATGCCTTGATAAGTGGTGAGGAAAATTTCTGTGCCTGTCGTTTCTTTTTTTTCCAAAATGTACCATTGATTCTTAATCTTTGACTTTTCTGATTTGTTGTACTTTGTTTCTTTTATAATCATTCTGCTTTTAATTTTATTTTTCTTGCATTAATGTGCTGACTACAATAACCAAGGCGATGCTAAAAAGAAGTGGTGCTAGCATGTATCCTTGTTGTTTTTATTTTATTTTAAAATAAGTTTTATATTAATAACATTTCTCATTCACATATTATGTTTGTTATAAATTGTTGTGAATGTGCTACATCAGACTAAAGACATTCCCTTCTATTCCTAGTTTGGGTAAGAGATTGTGTCACAAATTGCTATTTGATCTCTGTTATCTACTGAGAAGCTTACGTGTGATTTCTCCTTTAATCCGTTAATGAGATGAATTAGAAAGTTAATAAATTATTTCATGTTGAAACAATCTCATATTCCTGAAATGGATCTAATTTGGGCATGGCATATTATCTTTCTTATGTAATGATGGATTTTGGTTTACTAAAATTTTATGAGGACTTTTATGTCTATGTACATGAGACATATTTGCTCTGGAATTTTTAAAAAAAATTTTTTATTTTAAAATCATTTTGAGTTTACAGAACAGATTCAATGATAGTACAACAGATAGTGCAATTCCCATATACCCTTCCACCAGCTTCTCTTAAAGTTAACATCTTACATTACCATGATACATTTGTCAAAAAACATTAGTTAACATTGGTGCAATGCTATTCATGCAACTGTAGAGTTTATTCACATTTCAACAGTTTTTTTACTACTATCTGTTTTCTGTTCCAGAATCCAATCCAGGATTTCACATTGCATTTATTTGTTATGTCAATTCAGTTTCTTTGTTCTTCTTCTTTTTTTTAACCATCCTCCACCCCCTACCCCAGGTTTCCTTGTTCTTGATATCTTTCTTTCACAAATATCACACTGTCTAGATTACTGCAGCTTTAAAATAGGTCTTGAAGTCAGGACTAATACTAGTCCTCTGACTTTGTTCTTCTTCAATATTGCATTGGCTATTCTGGGTCTTTTGCTTTTCCATATTAAGTTTAGAATAAGTTGTCAGTATCCAAAATAATTTTCAGGGATTTGAATAGGGCCTGTATTACATCTGTAGATCAAGTTGGGAAGAACTGGCATATAGACTATATTGAGTTTTTCTATATATGCACATGGACTATCTCTCCATTTACTTGGTTCTTTGATTTATTTCATTAGAGTTTTGTAGTTTTCCTCATATTGATCTTGTAAATATTTTGTTAGATTTATACCTAAGTATTTCTTTTTTGGGATGTTAATGTTAATGGAATTGTGTTTTTAATTTCAAATTCCAGTTGTTCATTGCTGGCATAGAAGAAACCAAAAGACTTTTGTATATTAACCTTGTAGTCTGCAACCTTGCTGTAAAATCACTTCTTAATTCCAGGAGGTTTTTTTTTTTTTCTTTTAATTGATTATGTGGTATTTTCTACGTAGACAGTCATTTCATCTGCAAACAAAGAGGTTTTTATTTCTTCCTTCCCAATATGAATACTTTTTTTTTTCTTGTTAGTACAGTTGTCTATGTTGAATAGAAGTGGTGAGAGCAGACATCTCTGCCTTGTTCCTGATCTTAGTGGGAACTAAGATCTAGTTTCTCACCACTAAGTATGATGTTAAACTGTAGTCTTTTTGTAGATGTTCTTTATCAAGTTGAGAAAGTCCCTCTCTATTCCCAGCTTGATGAGAGTTTGTATCATGCATGGGTATAGGATTTTGTCAAATGTTTTTTCTGTATCTGTTGATATGGCCCTGTGATTTTTTTTTTCTTTAGCCTATTAATGTGATAGGTTGCATTAATTGATTTTTGAATGTTGAACCAGCTGTGCATACCTGGGATAAATTTACTTGATAGTGGTGTATAATTCTTTATATACATTGTTGGATTGGTTTTGCTAACATTTTATTAAGGATTTTTTCATCTATGTTTATGAGAGATATTGGTCTGTATTTTTCCTTTCATTCAGTGTTTTTGTCTGGTTTTGGTAAGGCTGGCCTCATAGAATGAGTTACAAAATATTCCCTCTGCTTCTATCTCTGGAAGACCTTGTAGAGAATTGGTATAATTTCCTCCTATGGTGTTTGATAGAATTAACCAGTGAACCCATCTGGACCTGGTTCTTTCTATTTTGGAAGGTTGATAATTATTGATCCAATTTCTTTAATATATAAAAGGCTATTCAGATGATGTATTTCGGTGTATGTGAGTTTTGGTAGATTATGTCTTTCAAGAAATTGCCCATTGAATTTAAGCTATCAAATTTGTGAGCATAGGGTTTGTATATAATATTTCTTTATTATCCTTTTAATATTCATGAGATCAGTTGTGATGACTCCTCTTACATTACTGACGTTAGTAATTCGTGTCTTCTCTCTTTTTTCTTAGTTAACCTGGGTACAGGTTGATCAATGTTATTTATTTTTCCAAAGAACCAGTTTTTTGCTTTGTTCATTATCTTTATTGATTTTCTGTTTCCAAACTTATTGATTTTTGCTCCAATTTTACTATTTTTTTCTTCTGCTTACTTTGAATTTAATTTGTTCTCTTTTTCTAGTTACCTAAGGTAGAAGCCTAGATTATTGATTTTAGATCTTTCTTTTTTTTCTAATATATGCCTTACCTTGTTACTTTTAAAGAGCAGTGGACAAGTATTTTGCAGAATGACCCCCAATTTGGGTTTGTGTAAAGTGTTTACAATTTGACTGCGATTATGGATTTTTGAGAAGAATTCCACATAGATGAAGTGCCCTTCTCATCACCTACTATCAGAGGTCTATGATATCAACATGACTTATAACTAGTGATGTTACTCTCAATCACTTGGTTAAAATAGTATTCGCCATGTTTCCCCATTATAAGATTATTACTCTTCCTTTCCATACTCTATTGTTTAGAAGTGAGTTACCAAGTCCAGCCCACACTCAAGGGGAGGGACATAAAGCTTTCATCTCCTGGAGGCAGAAGTAAAAAGGATTTGCAATAAAATCACCAGGATATTTAATAAATTTTTCTTTTGGGGGGTATTTTTATGTCATGCAAATATCCTGTTTCTTTTAATGTTTTGCTTACTAATTTTAGCATTCCTCAGTAGCAATTATTGCTCTGGTACTCTAATGGTGATTTTTTTTTTTATTTTCCTCATTTAATTATACTATTTTGGGTGTATTATTATTTTTATTTTTCTATTCATAGTTATTCTGCTTTCTTGAATCTTGAAATGACTCTTGGTGTCTAAGAGAGCATATATTGAACCTGTTTTCTTACTCTTTTTTATTAATTTCTCTTTTTATTTTCCATCTTTGTGATTCTTTGTGAATATTCTATGTAATTTCTTCAAATCTCCAGTTTATATATCCCAACTATATCCCTCTGAGTGGATAGTATAGCCTTTTTTTCATTCAATGAGTGTGATCCTTTGAAAGTCTAAGATTTACGCAATGAGGGCCAAGTAGTTCTGATCCAGTCTCTGACCACACTCAGGGTACAGACTTTCTATCCTCTCTCTTTTATGGACCCTCACAATTAAACTTTAAACCACAATTGTAGGCAGAGTTCTCTGGGGCAAACATCAATGTGGCAACTCATTTATCCTTCTGGATTTGCATTTTTTTTGTAATTTCTGACTTCTGGGGATTTAAAAAAAAATTATCCTTCTAACCTCCCCCCCATGGTGCAATATTTTTAAAAACTATATTTATCCAGAATTTTTAGGTTTGATGTGTCAGAAAAGTTTCTCTTAACATAAAATCCATAACATTAGAGAAAAATATAGAAGATACTGTATTCTTTTTTACCTTCTTGTTCCACTAGATCAAAATTCAAAGTCCCAGGAAAAGCAATCTCTTCGGGTGACTAGATCACTTGCAAATTGTCTATAACTGCTGTGGAAAAAGGCGAAGACATGGTATCAGGTTTTAGTTTGAAATGTCAGTTCTTACTACACTCATGGCTGAAAAATGACCAGGTACACCAAAGTAAGGCAAGCACAAAAATGAGGTTTATTGAGGAGAGAAAGACAGGATCATAGAGCAAGAGCAGCATATAGGTTTACAGAGCATGATAACACACACCACAGAGGAGGACCAGAACCGCTGTTGCAGCAGGAAAAGAGCAAAAGGAAGGGCACGAAAAAGGGCCTGGTTATGGTCTGGGTCTTGTTTTACAGTGCCTGGATTGGGACTTCCGCAGTGCCTCAGACATCACCATGGAATCACTTTGATTGGACAGTTGGGAGCTGCATGACCTGAGTCTTACTGTGCATGCAGATCTCCCATGAGCCTCTCTGAAAGCCCATTTTCAAGGGCGCGGTGAATCGCAGCAGCATCCGCTTTCGTCCCTAGGAGACCCGGAATCCCTCGCTATCTACCTAACAATGGCCCCTTTGGCTTGAGAGTGAAAGGCAGGTACTATCTTGCAATAAAAGATCCATGGATGAAGAAAGGTGATTTTCTGAAAGAAAATTCAGGACTGGAAAAAGGGTGATGGATACTGGACAGGTAAAATTTAAAAAATAGCCACTGTAACTGCCTTATCCTATCTTCAGTTACGTAGTTTTTCATGCATAAATGTCCATACATAATGTACCTATAGATACACATTACAGTGTATAGACTACATTACTAAGTAATGGGTCAGCTTCTTTATGATTATTTCATTTTATTTCGTTATTCTAATAATGACTCTATCTGCTCATACTTTATATTTCATTAATGCTGTCAGTTCAGTGAAATGATGTAACATTTTCTGAGTCTTGTTTAGAGCAAACACAGTGGGGAGTGTCAATTTCCAAAAGAAGTAGACAAGAAAAAGAAAAGACAGTATTGTTGGCATGGATTTTCAGTGGATCAAGAACAACATGCCTGATTTTATTCTCTGCTTTCAATTTAATGCATTCACCTTTTTTTGATATTGCTCCCTGAATAGTTCTACTTTTATATTTATTTTTGTTTGCTAATGAAGTTTTCAAAACCTCTTGGCTTGTGACTTTTTTAAAGCTAGAGGAGACCCATGACACTTAACCAACACTTTTTAAAATGTCACATTTAGTGAGGTAGGATCTTCTGGACATCCATACAGACATTTCTCCCTTCGATTATAAGCATTATGTAATTCTCCCTAGTTTTCAAAATCAATCAGTGGACATGGTCAGTATACACACACACACACACACACACACACACACACACACACATATATATATCGTACACACACAGATATATATACAATATACATATGTAAATATATATAAATATATATAATTTCAGCCTTAGCTATTTTGAAAACACATCTAGGGATAAATAGAAAATGTGATGACCATCTTTAGAGATCTGGCTGTGTGAATCTATTAGTAGATACAGGAGACAGAATTTCGTACTTTTGTTTAGAAGACTTCATAGTCCTTTTAACACGGTGATGAATCAGAAAATGAAATTCCTTTATGGTTATGATCAATTTGAGTAGCAGCTTAGGAAGTACAATAGAAATTATACAGTTTTACCTTTATCTCATAAAAGTCATGAAATACCTTGACAGGGCAATTTCATCTACTTGCCTATTCCTATAAATCTCTAAAAATCTGTTTTAATAATGGGCTAATTTCCCTACCAAATAAAGCAAATATACTCTTAGTGGATTTCAAACTTACCTCTGTCCAGAATTGTATATATTTATTATATTTTGGTTAAAGTATAAAACAGAAAATGAAAAGTAAAATCACTGTTGATTTTGATTATGTTTAATCATTCAACATAGATATATCTTAATTATTAACTACAAAAGTTTGATATATATCCCCTGCATTAAGAAAGACTTTAAAGAAACAATCCAATACTACAAAATGTTATTTCTATCTTCAAAGTGTTTCCTGCTAAAGTAAGAGACATAAAAGATAATATTAATAAGAACGCACCATGTTCCATATTATCACTTCCTCAGATGACTGGGACTTTTGCCTGACAGAACTTGGGACAATTATTTTGTCCTTTGTGTTCAGAGATGATGTGCTGACAGGTTATTTCCTAAGCAATAACTGAGATATGTGACTTGCTGTCCTTGCCAGGAGAGAGCCTATTTTGTAGTTGACAGCAGCAGTCACTGACTAAAGAGCTTGGCATTTGTGGCCTTGTAGCCTTTGGGTCGGCTGAGCCTGTGTTTGATTCCTTCTGGCCGGTACGGTATCCTGGCTTCTATCTTGACTTGGCATTATATGCTGACACTGCCTTGTTGCAAATCATCTCCAAAGGCATTCTGTCTGTCCCTACCTCCCACACATGCAATCGCCTACCATGTCCTACAGTCACAACCTTTCAATTCCAATGCCATTTTCCCCATCCTCTTACCAGTGAAATGCAAGAAGCCCCATTTTGAATGCAGACAGGATCTTTGTTACTAAGCTTTCCCTGCTGGAGAGTTGGCTCTGCTGTCATTGTCTATAAAGTATGCGTTTCTTAACCTATTCTTAGGATGCTTGAGTAGGATATTGCTCTTATAATACATTAGATAAATGCAGTTTCATTAATGAATACTGAAAAGAGAAAGAAGTCTTAGGTTGATGAGCCTCTATTACAATGTAATAAAAATTACAATAATGCCAATAAATACTTTCATCTTACATTTAAACAATCATTTTGACTTCCACAGTACTTTCACATGCAGTACAGATATTCCCATATGACCGAAAGTCACCGATATTCCCATAGTCACCGAAAGGATGAAGTCACTCTTGTCTTAAAGTCTGGGAAATGGTATTAACAAAGATATTTTTAATTTTGACTACTAGGCTCCTCCTCTTTGAAACTGTAGGGAAATGAGCACAACACCAACACCATGTATATCTTAATGTAAATATTTTAACTGCTGTTCTCCTGATTCTCCTAATTGCCTCTCTGCTTAATCTTTGTCACTTTGGCCAACTCCACTTCTACATATTTTCTCCAAAATGAATATTTTCTTCAGAGTTCTGTGATTTGGCCTACTGCCATGGCACCAAATATCATTTCTATGAAAATGCTTATCAAATCAATCTCTCTCCCCTCTTTCTCTCTCTCTTTCTCTCTCTCTTTCTTTCTCTCTCTCTCTCTCTCTCGTTTCTGATAGATACCTGGACTTGAAGGTTACTTCAAACTCATCATGAATAGACCCATATTTTCTCTCTGAGCCCTCCTTTCCTTTTGGCTTTTTTAATACTAATAATAGTCCCCCCTTTCTCTTAGACATCATGATCAGTCAATACCATAGTCATGTTGGATTCCTTCCTTATTATTACCTCCTGCATCTAACCAGTAATAGAATCTTCTAGTTTCTATCTCAGTACCAAATGTCCCAAACTTTTCGTTTCCACTGCCAACATCCTCATTCAGATCTTCATAAACTTTTCTTGTAGCCTGTTCTAACAATCTCTAACTTGTCTTCCTGCTTCAACTGTACAATTTATTTTATACACCACTTCTATATTAATTGTGTAAAGCAGTAATTTCCAAAATATCGTTTTAGTATTACATACTTTTACTACAGTGAAATGGAAACCAAATATATAAAACGGATGAAAACAGAGCTGCTTTCTTTGAAGCAGGGATTGAGTGTGGGAACTCGCACTAGTTCCAGTCGAGTTTTCTTTGCCCTACCTCTCCTCTTTCTACCAACAGTGTTTCCTGAGATACTCTCATGGGAATACAGTTGAAAACCACTGTTAAAACATCTTCTCAAATTAATTATGTACAAATGATAAAATTGTATTTCAAACATGCTGCAAAGAAGTAGCCCTTAGAAAAATAAATTCAAATATATCCTCTTGATAGAGATAGTTCATAGAAAAAAAATAATTATATACTCATTATTATTAGATTATGTATGACTATACCAAAAATTCTGGTTAATGATCATCAGGCTCTTACCATGATGGTTAGTTAAGTCTAATTTCCTAGAAAAGGTCACAATCTCATGAAAATCTATCAGAAAATTGCTCTGGTTATTTTATCAGGAATGCTGATTATTTCCCAGAAAAAGTAATGAATTATATTATATGGGAAGTTTTGTCCCAGATCAGGTACAGTATAATCTACTTTGTCATCACTAGTCATGTTAGAATCCTACTGGAAATTTCTAAAGGCTATTAATTATCTACCAAATTAAGAACAGATTCTTGGCCTTAGAGTTTAAATCACAATTTGGTATAATCTCTAACTTTCAGCCTTTTTTATATTTTACTACATTGATAGGTATTACATTTTTTCTAATTTTAATTTCCCTGAAGCTTTATATAGTTCTCTTATGGCAGTTGCCTTGTTCTGCCTTGTATTCTACAGGTAATAGGAAACACAGGCAAATATATAACAAATGATTTATTGATATTACATTATAATACATGATTAAAACCTACATTTATGGCCACCAGTAGTTAGTTATATAATTGCTTCATCTCCAAAGAGATTGTTAACCTTTCAAAATTAAGTTTTATAGGACGAAGCTTCATCTTTAGAAGTATTTTGTGTTCCATCTTTTACTAGCTATGATTGCATAAGTGATAGCCATTAGTACTTAATCTGACTGAAGCTTAGTTTTGTCATCTTCAAAATAAAGATAATTATAAGTATCGGTAAGTAAATATCTTTTATAACGAATTTTTCTTCGGGGGGGGGCAATTCACAAGAGGACAGAAGGCGATAGCCTGAACTATTTGATCCTTTCTTATATCTGAGTATCTCTGGTCATCTCTAGGCATCTTGAGGACAATAGACACCTAGGGGTGATGAGGTCCTCTGAGGAGAAAGGAGCACATAGATCTAAGATTGTTAGAATTAAAAACAACAAAATTGCTTATATATACTTTCTGTCTTTACTTTTTTGGTCAGCCTCATGATGATTTGGAGAATTCCAGGGGTACAAATAATAAAACGATGTATGAGAGGCTTTTCATGCCTCAAATGGAAGATTTTCAGAGCATTTTTGCTGACCCAGGGAATTGGTGTTAGCTTTGGGTATTTCAGGTTTTATCCTAATTAATCCTCTTAACTTCAGACTTTGTCCATCAGCAATATACTAAATGTACTGTGTGTGCACTACAGAGGCAAAGGCAAAAATTGCAGCGGTAGAGCTTTAGTGAATAGGAACAGCGCAGGTATGAAGAGTGAATTTTCCACTGAGAGAGACCTAAACCAAATGCACTGCAACTGTTTCAATGATAATTCCTTTGACTTTAATTAATGGTAAAGTTAGTAGGCATGTTATTTAAAAAAAAATTGATCATGAGTTCTAGTTGTAAAATTGGGTAAATTATGTAGTATTTCTCAGTCTAAGAATACGGATTATGGAATTACTGAAACTTGAGCTACAAAGGCATATTCACTCAATTCACAATTTCTGAGTAAATACTATGTGCCGGAAACACATTTGGGAGGCCACATCAGCAGGTCTTCGTGATTGACTGATTGAATATGAAGAGTGGTACATACATGAAGAGAGAAAAGAGTAAATTTGGTGGGAGTAAGTAGATGATACCATGTATATGTGTGTGTGTGTATATATATATATATATATATATATATATATAACATACATATATCTATATAAAAATAAATTGTTCACCTTTTCGAAGTACCTTGCTTTTGTAAAACATCAAATAGGGTGACAAATAATAATAACTATAATACTAAAATTCTCTCTTTAATACAGCGTGGTCAAAGAACCAGAGGATAGTGACTCTCAAAGTGTGATCCCTCGACCAGTAGCATTCACATCACTTGAAAACTTGTTAAAATTCAAATTCTTCTGTTGCACTTCAGAACTATTGAGGCAGGAACTCTGTAGGTGGGACCCAGCCATCTGTGTTTTAATGGGTCCTCCTGGTGATTCCGATGCATGATAAAGTTTGAAAACCAGTGTTATAATAAAATTTACTGAGGAAAGAATTTACTATTTGCTCCGGACTACAGCATTGTAAAAGTCCAGAGGCAATGCAGTGCACATAAAATGCAATGATAAAATGCAACGAGGCAAATGGCCCCCAACCAGGAAGTTTGATGGCAAGCCTTGACATATCACTACCACACATTACTGCTTTCACATGTGTAAAGCACTAGCAAAATTACTGGTACTCAAATGTTTGTCTTGTCTTATCTCAGAACTATCATATATTGTGGTAGTCACCTTCAGGTAGGTTATCATATTTTGTAATTCAGATCTGAAGCTTCCTGCAGAAAAAAATATAAGTCACTTTCATTTTCACAAGAAGATATTAATTTACCCCATCAACACTTAGTATCTAATACAAGTGGAAGTTCTTTTGCCTGATAACCCTGAATGTCCATCCTTCAAGAAGTAACTCACTATTGACATCAATTTCAAATAATTTGTGATTCACTCCTATGAAAAGCCATATGAAGATCATTCATTAATCTATTAAATTTCTTTCTTGAATTGAAATCCTTTAAGTCTCATTTCTATATCTCGTCATATAAGATAGGTACAAAGGAAAACTTTACTATTGATACTTTAACTTTCTGAAGATCTGATATTAATTGTATAAAAGAAATAGAATTACAAAGAATACTTTTACATCTTCTTTAATGCTATTTGAAAAGACTATTGTTCTTTTGTTATTTAATAATAATATAAATAGGTAAGTGATACAGCCATCCCTCTTAACATACAGTGTTGAGGAGGAAAAGTCTTTACAAGTCTATCCTGATGAAAATTTCTAAGTGTTCAGATTCCTTTTAGTAGATAATATGAACCATGTAACCTATTGCTTCATTTCTGACCATACTGCAAAATATCAGTTTTATACTTAATTACAGTACCTTAACTGTAGAGTTTTTAATGTAATTATACTTCTACTTCCCAACTTTAATTATGTGGCTCCTGTTCTATTGACCTTGTTTTAAAAGTTTCAAGGCCTATTATACACTTGCTTCAGTTTTTAAAGCTGTGTTGAACTCTCTTTTTAACAGTAGGAGGTTTATAAAAATAAACCTCTCTTTCTATTCATTCACCCATCATTATATCTATTCATCTATCTACTCATCTTTTCTTCTAAGTATCCTTCCTATCCTCTTATCTACCTACTCAGATATCCAGCCATCCTCCCATCCATACATTTATGTTTTTGTTAAATGTCATTCTGCTTGTAACCAAAAATAACTACACAAAGTAAACACAATGCATGTATGATTGTGAATAGACATAAGTGAGTGTATATGCTAGAACAGAAGAAATAGACTAACTTTTTCATTTTACAGAAGAGAATTTTAGCTCTTTTCCTTTTTTTTCCTGATCTTTCACAATCCTAGTTTACATAGATTCAGAAAATTGCTGAATCTCTGTAACTATTTTAAAAAATTTTAGCATATTTGTCAATCTTCATTGTCTCAAGTAGACTTGTTTAAAATAGTGTTTGTAAATCAAAATATAGAAATCCAGCTTTACAAAGAAAAATAAATTAGGGGTAAATACCTATAAAAAAATTACTTCAGTTGTCTTAAATACTGAGCTTCCCTATGGCATTTAAAACATGAGTTTTCTTCATTAATCAACAAATATTAGTAAAATGAGTAATTCAGTACACCAGGCTTTCTCAGAAGTTTAGAAACAATTTCTATTTAATTTTCTAGAAAAAATATCTGCTGTATGAATTAAGCATACTGATATATTTAAACCATATTAATTTGTTCTCCCTGAAGTGTTAAGATATTGGTTATAATAGTAGGAAGATTCGAGATGAATGAATGTCAAATACAAGAGAAATGAATTTGTTCTTTAAAAATATTAATCTTGTACCCCTGCATATAGCTTTTAAGCCCCATGGGAAATCCGGCTAATGTAGGGAAAATAGAATCACTACTATCAATGAGATTGAGTCCATAATCTTTCACTGTAATATTAAAACTCATTAACAATAATTAAAAATTTTGCTAGAATAAAAGTAACACGTTAGAACTGAAATTCCAGACATTCTTAAAACATATTGCAATTAGTACAATTTCATCAGATGTAGAATCTCATAAACTCAAGTGATCAACACAATTAATAGGCAAATATATCATCTATAATTTCTCAAAGCACAAAGAAAAATATATTTTCTTATTTATGTCATAATCTATATTTATACCAAGGAGGATATAAGTTGACAAACAAAGCTGAGAATGGTATAAGTAGAAAGAATCTAATATACAATTTTGCAATAGCCCAGGACAACTCTAGGTGCCAAAGAGGGTTTTTTCCAAGAGTTTATAACTTGTATCAGTGAGATATACACAGAAAAATTACAAAGATGATACCCGTATCACTCTTCTAGCATCTAAACCAGTTCCCCAGAGTGGACAGTTGCTTCATAAATACTTGAATTGCAAATATTTGGAATAGTGCTGTCGAATAGAAGAACTTTTTGTGAAGTTGGAACTGAGTTTTTTCTATTAATATACTGTCCAAAATGGTAGCTACATATGGTGGGCTACAGTGACTATGGAAATGGATTTTTAATTGTATTTAATTCATATTATTTTAATGTAAAGTTAAGTAGCAGCATATATTTAGTGGCTACTTCATTGTACAACATAGCTTTAGAAAGTACTAAAGTGTGAGCAACTCAATAGCACACACCTTGAAAATTCAAAACATATTAATTTGT
This sequence comes from Propithecus coquereli, assembly GCF_000956105.1. Lineage (NCBI taxonomy): Eukaryota > Metazoa > Chordata > Mammalia > Primates > Indriidae > Propithecus > Propithecus coquereli. Next base: position 4,544,999 of record NW_012135747.1, read on the forward strand.
TCAGTTATTGCTATGTGCTTTTGGTTTTAGGTTTCCTCCCCCAGACCCTATATCCTTGTTGATATAATTTTATTTATTATTTTTTGGAATTGTAGACTCTTGACATGTTTACAAAAGTCAAAAATAAACAAAAACTATTCTCAGAGATGAATCTCTCTTCTCATATACCTTCTACCTTACTCTTACCATCCCTTGTAGATAACAGGATTTCTCATTCCTTTGTTTATTCTTAATGTGAGTCTTTTTTAAGGAGGTATGTGAAAATAAGTAGATTAGGATGTGCTTTCTTATTTTGCCTTCCTTTTACACAGAGGTAATATATATCTATATATAAAATCATGAGTTCAAACTGACGTCCTTGATTCAATTCCATAGAGGAGTTCTTTGTCTTACCACTTCCATAGTAGTATCTCCCTTATTCCATAGTAAGAATCTTGGCTATCTAAAATATCCACATGTTTACATATTGTCTCAATAATACAATACACATTAATATCCTCTGGGAATTTCTTACACTGCTTTTCCAACTCCACTATTTCCTTAGCCCCATATTTTAATCATTGAGATTAACCTCTTGTTTTAAGAGTATATCTGCCAGATATCTTCCTAATAGAGAATTTATAGAATGTAAATAATGTGTGTAGTTAAATGTCTGGAAGAATCCACCATTCAGTTAAGTGATGGATTGGCTGGGTATTGAATTCCAAGTCTAAAATAATTTTTCCTTAGGATTTGAAGGCATTATTTCATCTTTTTTTCATTCAGTATCCAGTATTGCCCATGAAAAGTCTAATGTCAATCTGATTTTAATATTTTATAGATACTCTTTTCTCTCTCGAAGATATAGCTCTTCTCTTTATTCTCAGTGTCCCACAATATGTTGTGGGTAGGTCTCAGGGTGGTTATTCTTGTACCCAAGAAGTAGAACACAGTAGTTATGGGCACAGGCTCTAAGTGCCTGAGTTTGAATTCTTACTCTGGTACTTATATCTTTCCTGAGCAAACAAAGATGACCTGACAGAATTTATGCTTTTGAGAGCTCTCTGTCAGGGTTTTGGAACTGGCTTAGTATAAGAAAACACATACAGTATAGAGACATAGGAGCCTTAACAAATATATGTCTGAAATGTTAGCCTCTCCAAGAGACAGGATTACCTAATACAGCTGGAAGCATGGCTGGGGGTGGTGGCCAGGTAAAGTTTCACAGAAGAACTGACATTTAAATGGAATCTGATTTGATCTCTACAGATTATATGAATGTATTAAATTAACACATATACCCTGAAAATATGTACATCTGTTTTGTTTCAATAAAAAATAAAATTATAAAAATAAATAAATAACAAATATATACATATATTCACCAAATGATATGTACTAGGATGTTCATAGCAGCACTGTACATAATAATCCCAAACTGGAAATTATCCAAATGCTCATCAGTCGAAAAATGGATAAATTAATTGTAGTACAGTGGAATACTATGCAGCAATGAGAATCAATAATCTAATTCCACACAAAACAATGTGGGACAAATCACATAAGTTTAATGTTGAGTAAAACTTAATGAAAAGAATATTTATGCTATGATTCCTTTCGCATGAACCAAAACAGTTGCATGAACTTATAACTATTCTCTTAAAATTTACTGGTTTCTTAGCATAGTAATTATCCATTGTGAAGCAAAGGATCCCAAACCTTAGTAGTTTAAAACAGCAAACATTTCTTATCTTTCCTGTTTTCTGGGATCTTTCTGTAATCCAGGAAAAACTTAGCTGGGTGGTTTTGGCTCAGGGTCTCTCATGACCTTGCCGTCAAGATGTCACCCAAGGCTGCAGTCATCTGAGGGCATCAGTGGAGCCAGAGGATCTACTCAATGCTCACTTGCATGGCTGTTGGCTCCCGGCCTCATATTCTAGCGAGCTATTGGCTAGCGAGGTTATTGCCACGTGAGTCTCTCCACGGGCTCTTTGCAATGCAAGTTCCTAGAGCAAGCAATGTGAGAGAGAGTGAAAGAGAAAGAAAGAGAGAGAGAGAGAATGAATCTGCAAAGTCTTTTTTAACCTAGCCTGGGAAGTAACACATTATCACTTCTGCTATATGTTGTTGGGTACACAGATCTGGTACAATGTGGGAAAAAAAGAACTTGGAGACTTGAATACTAGGAAGCTAAGGTCATGGGGACATGATGAGGACTGGTTATCACACCTGGTAAAAGGTTAAATTGATAGATTTCGAGAAGTTTCATAGTATAGGAATTGGTATTTATAATTTAAATATTTGAAAATTCTTACTGAGAAATATAAAGAAAACTAAGCAATTTGTTAAAAGAGGCAATTTATTAACATCATTAGAAAAAAGCAGCACATAAAAGAACAACGGTCATCACAGAATATTAATTGGTCCAGGTCTAACTTTAAATGTTTAAATAGTCATATTTACTTAACTAATTATTATGAGGTAAACAAATTGAAAATGATGTGAGGAAAGTGTGAAAGATATAAGTCTTTATCATATTAAGGTCATTGGATAAACTACTAAAATATTTAAATCAGAAATATTATCTATCAATGTTAACATATTTAGACATAGGAATTTTTTTTAAAATTTAAGCAACAGGAAAAGAAGATAAGCTTCTAATCACTGGAAAGACCCAAAGGTTGACACTCAGGCTAATATAATGATCAGAGTTTTATGTGTATTAAAATTTTTCATCCAAAGGAAAAAAACATAATATCAACTTCATGAAGCTATATCTCAAAGTCCTTTCTCTCTGTTATTATATTGTTTTACTTTTTGAATATATTCCAGATGCTAGAAAGGTAGAAGTAGAGTATAACAGAGAGATCAGAAATGCCATTCTTATTAACCATGTGATGTGTCATAAAGCACCAGTCCTCAACATTTTTGGCCCCAGAGACCAGTTTCAAGGAAGACAATTTTTCCACAGACTGCAGGAGGGGATAGTTTTGGGATGATTCAAGCACATGACATTCATTGTGCAGTCAAACCTTTCTGCTAATGATAATCTGTATTTGCAGCTGCTCCCCAGCGCTAGCATCAATACCTCAGCTCCACCTCAGATCATCAGGCATTAGATTCTCATAAGGAGCGTGCAACCTAGATCCCTCACTTGTGTGGTTTACAGTAGGGTTCAGGCTTCCATGAGAGTCTAATGCCACTGCTGATCTGACAGGAGGCGGAGCTCAGTCAGTGATGCAAGTGACGGGGAGCGGCTGTAAATACAGGTGAAGCTTCACTTGCTTGCCTGCCGCTCACCTCCTGCTGTACAGCCAGTTGCTAACAGGCCATGGACCTGTACCAGTCCACAACCCAGAGGTGGGGACCACAGTCATGAAGGATTTCAGTGCATCAGTGCTTTAGGACATATCATTTGAAAGATGGTGAATTCTTCACTCTTTATTGAGTTCTATCATGTAAAATCTGTGCAGTACCAAACACATTCCTGATGCATAATATTGGCTCCTTAAATATTAAATAAGTATGAGCCATAATAATCAGTATATATTAAATAAATGAAAAAATGAAGGGTATGAAGTAGCATTTATAGAAGTCATTCATATGCTTAATAGCACTTTAATTTTTTCCAGTTACTTAATATAACATAAATAAATGATGACTTAGCATTATGTGAACTTTCAAAGGCAAATTCCTTTCATTAGTAATTTTCAAATATAATAGTG